>NC_092335.1:225282500-225440000 GCF_046630445.1 Rutidosis leptorrhynchoides
AACATATCAAGAAAATATTTTTCTTGATGATTCGGTCTTTTTTGAGGTATTCTGGTAATTTGACAAATTAAGATCGTGCCATTACGATTTCCTCCTTAGAACATTAACCATGTTTATTCGAAACTCCATACCCACGAATTCTGGACCTTACTTAATGTGCTTAATGGATAGAAAAGAAAACGAAAGCATGAAGCTCTGAAATAGAAAGGGGGTATAAATCGTAGCAAATAAGAGGGAGCATTAACTGTGGATGACAATGATTATAGGAGACAGAAGCAGGGACTTCAAAATATAAAGGAAAATATAAAACTCAGCAACAACGCTGAAATTACAAACCATGGATATTAATATGAATAGCAATATAAAGACACGGTATAATTAAGAATAGTATCACCCCAAGGTAATGGTAAAAGTAAATAGATTTTTTTGGTGAAAGATTGAAAAGAAGGATGACAGAAATAATAATTAGGAAAAATATCAAGGAATAGAACTGGATTAAGCATTTTCAAAATCTTTTGGAAGTATGAACTAAGAAAGAAAGTAATGAGATGGTGAGAATAATGGAACGGAAGAGTTTAATTTATAATGGAAATATCAGACAAAGTAATCGAGGCAGATCACCGTATTTAATTATAGAGATCTTAATTTCCTTACTGACCGAAGAATCAAATATTTTAGATTTCGAAGATTTCTTTAAATCCCTTGAATTTAGGAATTCAACCAATACAACGTCAAACGTTAAGATGCACCTTATTTTTCTGAATTCGAACATGACTCCGTCAAAAGTAAGACGAATCTCTATTTCTTCATTTCACTCTTTTGCGATAGCTCTACTCGTACGCTTCACATAATCGAATCGTTTTATCTATATTAATCAATAATGATAAAACTCTATTTATCAACTCATATTCATCATAAAAACATGTTTATTGTTAATTATGACAACCTCGCTCAAATTTCGGGACGAAATTTCTTTAACGGGTAGGTACTGTGACGACTCGGAAATTTTCGACCAAATTTAAACTTAATCTTTATATGCTTTCGATACGATAAGCATAGTATGTAATGTTGAGTCTCAAAAAGTTGGAACTGTTTTCATATATGCAATTGACCTTTGACTATTTCCGACGATTCACGAACAATTGTTGTAAACAAATAAATATATAAAAATAAATATATAAATAATTATAAATGTAAGTATGGGAGATTATAAAATGTTGATTCATTAAAATTAAAAATGTAAAATAAGTTGTTACTAATATAAATGTATGAATAAATATAAATGATTTCTATAATAATTATTATCATATGTATGTTGGAATATATATATAAAAGTTATAGATATTATTTATCGAAATTTATTTTAATAAAAGAATATAACATATCAAGTATATATATATATATATATATATATATATATATATATATATATATATATATATATATATATATATATATATATATATATAACATTTATATATAACATTTATATAAATAAGACAATTATATTTAATATGCAAACACATATTATATAATGTATTTATATTAAAATAAATAAATAATATATGTTATATGTGGTACAGTTATAATAAATACTATTAATATGTTAAATATATTTACACATTTAAAAAAATATGATTGTTATTTTAATATTACTATTTGTACTTTCATTATTATTAATGTTAATATTAACATTAATATTTGTATCATTAATATTACTATTTCTAATACAAGATATATATATATATATATATATATATATATATATATATATATATATATATATATATATATATATATATATATATATATATATATATATATATATATATATACTTGAAATATGATATAAATGAGTTGATATAAATTGATATATTATTATTATTATTTATATTATTAATATTATTATTAATAGTATTATAAATTAGTATCATTGTTATTAACAATATTATTGCTATAATTTTATGGTAATTATTATCATTAGCATTAGTAATATTATTATTACTATTAGATTATTATAAATTAGTATTATTATATTGTATAATATTAAGAGTATTATTATCATTAATAATGTTGTTGTTACTATGATTAATGTCATTATTATTATTATTATCAATTATTATTGTCGTTAATAGTACTAATGATATTAGTAATATTTTTATTAACTTTATTATTAACAAATATCATTATTCTTGTTATTCATATAATTAATAATACCAAATATCATTAAAAGTTGATATCATTTTTATTAATAATGTTATTTTGATTCTTAAGCTCATTATTATTATCTCTATTATTATTAATGGTATTTTGTATTATTTAAAATATTATTAACTATAGTATTATTATTTAGTTTAATTAACAAATTATTAACCTATTATAGGATATGTATATACAAGCGTAATGAAATGTCCCGTTCATATTGATTATAAACGTTCCATATTAATTGATTTCGTCGCGAGGTTTTGACCTCTATATGAGACGTTTTTCAAAGACTGCATTCATTTTTAAAACAACCATAACCTTTATTTTATCTATAAAGGTTTAAAAAGCATTACGTAGATTATCAAATAATGATAATCTAAAATATACCGTTTACACACGACCATTACATAATGGTTTACAATAAGAATATATTACATCAAAAATAAGTTTCTTGAATGCAGTTTTTATATAATATCATACAAGTATGGACTCCAAATCTTGTCCTTGTTTTAGTATGCAATAGCGGAAGCTCTTAATAATCACCTGAGAATAAACATGCTTAAAACGTCAACAAAAATGTTGGTGAGTTATAAGTTTAACCTATATATTATCAAATCATAATAATAGACCACAAGATTTCATATTTCAATATACATCCCATACATAGAGATAAAAATCATTCATATGGTGAACACCTGGTAATCGACATTAACAAGATGAATATAAGAATATCCCCTATCATTCCGGGAAATCCTTCGGACATGATAAAAATGAATTCGAAGTACTAAAGCATCCTGTACTTTGGATGGGGTTCGTTAGGCCCAATAGATCTATCTTTAGGATTCGCGTCAATTAGTAGATCGGTTTACTAATTCTTAGACTACCAAGCAAAAGGGGCATATTCGGCTTCGATCATTCACCCATATAATGTAGTTTCATTTACTTGTGTCTATTTCGTAAAACATTTATAAAACTGTATGTATTCTCATCCCAAAATATTAGATTTTAAAAGTGGGACTATAACTCACTTTCACAGATTTTTACTTCGTCGGGAAGTAAGACTTGGCCACTGGTCGATTCACGAACCTATAACAAATATGTACATATATATCAAAGTATGTTCAAAATATATTTACAACATTTTTAATACATTTTAATGTTTTAAGTTTATTAAGTCAGTTGTCCTCGTTAGTAACCTACAACTAGTTGTTCACAATTAGATGTACAGAAATAAATCGATATATATTATCTTGAATCAATCCACGACCCAGTGTATACACGTCTCAGGCTAGATCACAACTCAAACTATATATATATTTGGAATCAACCTCAACCCTGTATAGCTAACTCCAACATTACTGCATATAGAGTGTCTATGGTTGTTCCAAATAATATATATAGATGAGTCGATATGATATGTCAAAACATTCGCATACGTGTCTATGGTATCCCAAGATTACATAATATATTATAATACATGTATAATACAATATAAGTTAGCAAGGATATGATTTGTATAGAATTGTTGCAATATTTCCCGTAGCTACAACAATCAAAAAAATATCCAATCTTGTTTTACCCATAACTTCTTCGTTTTAAATCCGTTTTGAGTGAATCAAATTGCTATGGTTTCATATTGAACTCTATTTTATGAATATAAACAGAAAAATTATAGGTTTATAGTCAGAAATATAAGTTACAAGTCGTTTTTGTAAGAGGTAGTCATTTCAGTCGAAAGAACGACGTCTTAATGACCATTTTGAAAAACATACTTCCACTTTGAGTTTAACCATGATTTTTTGATATAGTTTCATGTTCATAAGAAAAATCATTTTCCCAGAAGAACAACTTTTAAATCAAAGTTTATCATAGTTTTTAATTAACTAACCCAAAACAGCCCGCGGTGTTACTACGACGGCGTATATCCGGTTTTACGGTGTTTTTCGTGTTTTCAGGTTTTAAATCATTAAGTTAGCATATCATATAGATATAGAACATGTGTCTAGTTGATTTTAAAAGTCAATTTAGAAGGATTAACTTTTGTTTGCGAACAAGTTTAGAATTAACTAAACTATGTTCTAGTGATTTCAAGTTTAAACCTTCGAATAAGGTAGTTATATATATATGAATTGAATGATTTTATGAAAATCATTACTACCTCAGGTTTTGTGGATAAACCTACTGGAAATGAGAAAAATAGATCTAGCTTCAAAGGATCCTTGGATGACTTGAAAGTTCTTGAAGCAGAATCATGACACGAAAACAAGTTCAAGTAAGATTTCCACTCGAAATAAGATTGTTATAGTTATAGAAATTGAATCAAAATTTGAATATGAGTATTATCTTATATTAGAAAGATATCTTAGTATAAATAAGAAATAATTCTTGAGGTTGGATGATCACTTTACAAGATTGGAAGTAAGCTGGCAAACTTGGAAGTATTCTTGATTATATGAAACTAAAACTTATAGAATTTATGAAGAACACTTAGAACTGGAAGATAGAACTTGAGAGAGATCACTTAGATGAATAGAATTGAAGAATTAAAGTGTTTGTAGGTGTTTTTGGTCGTTGGTATATGGATTAGATATAAAGGATGTGTAATTTTGTTTTCATGTAAATAAGTCATGAATGATTACTCATATTTTTGTAATTTTATGAGATATTTCATGCTAGTTGACAAATAATGGTCCCCACATGTGTTAGGTGACTCACATGGGCTGCTAAGAGCTGATCATTGGAGTGTATATATCAATAGTACATACATCTAAAAGCTGTGTATTGTACGAGTACGAATACGGGTGTATACGAGTAGAATTATTGATGAAACTGAACGAGGATGTAATTGTAAGCATTTTTGTTAAGTAGAAGTATTTTGATAAGTGTCTTGAAGTCTTTCAAAAGTGTATGAATACATATTAAAACACTACATGTATATACATTTTAACTGAGTCGTTAAGTCATCGTTAGTCGTTACATGTAAATGTTGATTTGAAACCTTTAAGTTAACGATCTTGTTAAATGTTGTTAACCCAATGTTTATTATATCTAATGAGATGTTAAATTATTATATTATAATGATATTATGATATATTACTATATCTTAATATGATATATATACATTTAAATGTCTTACAACGATAATCGTTACATATATGTCTCTTTTCGAAATCCTTAAGTTAGTAGTCTTGTTTTTACATATGTAGTTCATTGTTAATATACATAATGACATGTTTACTTATAATTTATCATAATTAAACATAGTTTATCAATATCTTAATATGATTCATATGTATTTAGTAAGACGTTGTTATAACGATAATCGTTATATATATCGTTTCAAGTTTCTTAATTCAATAAACTCAATTTTATGTATATAACTCATTGTTAAAATACCTAATGTGATACTTAATTATCATAATATCATGTTAAATATATATATAATCATATATATGTCATCATATAGTTTTTACAAGTTTTAACGTTCGTGAATCACCGGTCAACTTGGGTGGTCAATTGTCTATATGAAACCTATTTCAATTAATCAAGTCTTAACAAGTTTGATTGCTTAACATGTTGGAAAAACTTAATCATGTAAATAACAATTTCATTTAATATATATAAACATGGAAAAGTTCGGGTCACTACAGTACCTACCCGTTAAATAAATTTTGTCCCGAAATTTTAAGCAGTTGGAGGTGTTGACGTATCTTCTGGAAATAAGTGCGGGTATTTATTCTTCATCTGATCTTCTCATTCCCAAGTGAACTCGGGTCCTCTACGAGCATTCCATCGAACCTTAACAATTGGTATCTTTTTTTTTTTAAGTCTTTTAACCTCACGATCCATTTTTTCGACGGGTTCTTCGATGAATTGAAGTTTTTCGTTGATTTGGATTTCGTCTAACGGAATAGTGAGATCTTCTTTAGCAAAACATTTCTTCAAATTCGAGACGTGGAAAGTGTTATGTACAGCCGCGAGTTATTGAGGTAACTCAAGTCGGTAAGCTACTGGTCCGACACGATCAATAATCTTGAATGGTCCAATATACCTTGGATTTAATTTCCCTCATTTACCAAATCGAACAACGCCTTTCCAAGGTGCAACCTTAAGCATGACCATCTCTCCAATTTCAAATTCTATATCTTTTCTTTTAATGTCGGCGTAGCTCTTTTGTCGACTTTGGGCGGTTTTCAACTGTTGTTGAATTTGGATGATCTTCTCGGTAGTTTCTTGTATTATCTCCGGACCCGTAATCTGTCTATCCCCCACTTCACTCCAACAAATCGGAGACCTGCACTTTCTACCATAAAGTGCTTCAAACGGCGCCATCTCAATGCTTGAATGGTAGCTGTTGTTGTAGGAAAATTCTGCTAACGGTAGATGTCGATCCCAACTGTTTCCGAAATCAATAACACATGCTCGTAGCATGTCTTCAAGCGTTTGTATTGTACTTTCACTCTGCCCATCAGTTTGTGGATGATAGGCAGTACTCATGTCTAGACGAGTTCCTAATGCTTGCTGTAATGTCTGCCAGAATCTTGAAATAAATCTGCCATCCCTATCAGAGATAATAGAGATTGGTATTCCATGTCTGGAGACGACTTCCTTCAAATACAGTCGTGCTAACTTCTCCATCTTGTCATCTTCTCTTATTGGCAGGAAGTGTGCTGATTTGGTGAGATGATCAACTATTACCCAAATAGTATCAAAACCACTTGCAGTCCTTGGCAATTTAGTGATAAAATCCATGGTAATGTTTTCCCATTTCCATTCCGGGATTTCGGGTTGTTGAAGTAGACCTGATGGTTTCTGATGCTCAGCTTTGACCTTAGAACACGTCAAACATTCCCCTACGTATTTAGCAACATCGGCTTTCATACCTGGCCACCAAAAATGTTTCTTGAGATCCTTGTACATCTTCCCCGTTCCAGGATGTATTGAGTATCTAGTTTTATGAGCTTCTCTATGTACCATTTCTCTCATATCTTCAAATTTTGGTACCCAAATTCTTTCAGCCCTATACCGGGTTCCATCTTCCCGAATATTAAGATGCTTCTCCGATCTTTTGGGTATTTCATCATTTAAATTTCCCTCTTTTAAAACTCCTTGTTGCGCCTCCTTTATTTGAGTAGTAAGGTTAGTGTGAGTCATTATATTCATAGATTTTACACGAATGGGTTCTCTGTCCTTTCTGCTTAAGGCGTCGGCTACCACATTTGCCTTCCCCGGGTGATAACGAATCTCAAAGTCGTAATCATTCAACAATTCAATCCATCTGCCCTGCCTCATGTTCAGTTGTTTCTGATTAAATATGTGTTGAAGACTTTTGTGATCGGTATATATAATACTTTTGACCCCATATAAGTAGTGCCTCCAAGTCTTTAATGCAAAAACAACCGCGCCTAATTCCAAATCATGCGTCGTATAATTCTGCTCGTGAATCTTCAATTGTCTAGACGCATAAGCAATTACTTTCGTTCGTTGCATTAATACACAACCGAGACCTTGCTTTGAGGCGTCACAATATATCACAAAATCATCATTCCCTTCAGGTAATGACAATATAGGTGCCGTAGTTAACTTTTTCTTTAACAATTGAAACGCTTTCTCTTGTTCATCTTTCCATTCAAATTTATTCCCTTTATGCGTTAATGCAGTCAAGGGTTTTGCTATTCTGGAAAAATCTTGGATGAACCTTCTGTAGTAACCAGCTAGTCCTAAAAACCGGCGTATGTGTTTCGGAGTTTTCGGGGTTTCCCAGTTTTCAACGGTTTCAATCTTTGCTGGATCCACCTGAATACCTTCTTTGTTCACTATGTGACCGAGGAATTGAACTTCTTCCAACCAAAATGCACACTTTGAAAACTTAGCGTACAGTTTTTCTTTTCTCAGCAACTCTAGCACTTTTCTCAAATGTTCTTCGTGCTCTTGATCATTCTTCGAGTAAATAAGTATGTCATCGATGAAAACAATGACAAACTTGTCAAGATATGGCCCACACACTCGGTTCATGAGGTCCATGAACACAGCTGGTGCGTTAGTCAATCCAAACGGCATAACCATAAACTCGTAATGATCGTAACGCATCCTAAAAGTAGTCTTCGGAATGTCATCCTCTTTCACCCGCATTTGGTGATATCCAGAATGTAAATCAATATTCGAATAAACAGACGAGCCTTGTAGTTGATCAAATAAGTTGTCGATTCTCGGTTATGGGTAACGGTTCTTGATGGTAAGTTTGTTCAACTCTCGGTAGTCGATACACAACCTGAATGTACCATCTTTCTTCTTGACAAATAGAACAGGAGCTCCTCATGGTGATGTACTTGGTCGAATGAAACCACGCTCTAAAAGTTCCTGTAACTGACTTTGTAATTCTTTCATTTCACTGGGTGCGAGTCTGTATGGAGCACGAGCTATTGGTGCAGCTCCTGGTACAAGGTCTATTTGAAATTCAACGGATCGATGTGGGGGTAATCTCGGTAATTCTTTCGGAAATACATCGGAAAATTCTATTGCACGGGAACATCACTGATGTTCTTTTCTTCAGGTTTAACTTCCTCGATGTGTGCTAGAATGATGTAACAACCTTTTCTTATTAGTTTTTGCGCCTTCAAACTACTAATAAGATTTAACTTCGCGTTGTTCTTTTCTCCGTATACCATTAAAGATTTTCCTTTTTCACGCATAATGCGAATCGGATTTTTGTAACAAACGACCTCTGCTCTCACCTTTTTCAACCAGTCCATGCCAATTATTACGTCAAAACTCCCTAACTCGACTGGTATTAAATCAATTTTAAACGTTTCATCCCCCAGTTTAATTTCTCTCTCCCGACATATATTATCTGCTGAAATTAATTTACCGTTTGCTAATTCGAGTAAAAATTTACTATCCAAAGGTGTCAATGGGCAACTTAATTTCGCACAAAATTCTCTACTCATATAGCTTCTATCCGCACCCGAATCAAATAAAACATAAGCAGATTTATCGTCAATAAGAAATGTACCCGTAACAAGCTCCGGGTCTTCCTGTGCTTCTGCCGTATTAATATTGAAAACTCTTCCACGGCCCTGCCCATTAGTATTCCCCTGATTCGGGCAATTTCTAATAATGTGGCCCAGTTTTCCACATTTATAACAAACAGCGTTGGTATTACTTGCTCCGACACTATTCGTTTCGGCATTACTTGTTCCGACATTATTTGTTCCTTTAGTTCTGTTAAACTTTGGTCCATAGACCTCACACTTTGTCGCGCTATGACCATTTCTTTTACACCTGTTGCAAAATGTCATGCAAAACCCTGATGATTTTCTTCACACCTATGACATGGCTGTTTTTGGTTTTTGTTGCCGTTGTTGTTATTGAGGTTGTTGTTGGGATTGTTATTGTTATTGAAACGGTTGTTGTAGTTGTTGTTGTTGTTGGGATGTTTGTTGTAGTTATTGTTAGGATTGCGATTATTGTTGCGATTGTTGTTGCGGTTGTTGGGATAGTTGTTGCGATTGTGGTTGTAATTGTTGTTGTTGTTGTTGTACTGGTGACTCTTGTCACCGTTTTTCTCCCACTTCCTCTTGAGTTGTTTCGTGTTGGCTTCTTCGGCCGCCTGCTCTTTAATTCTTCCCTTAATCTAATTTATGAGTTTATGAGCCATTCGACTTGCCTTCTGTATAGAAGTGGGCTCGTGTGAACTCAAATCTTCTTGAATTCTTACTGGTAACCCTTTTACAAATGCGTCGATCTTCTCTTCTTCATCTTCGAATGCTCCCGGACACAATAGGCACAACTCTGTGAATCGTCGTTCATATGTGGTAACGTCGAACCCTTGTGTTCGTAACTCTCTAAGTTCTGCCTTGAGTTTATTGACTTCGTTTCTAGGACGGTACTGCTCGTTCATCAATTGCTTGAATGCCAACCACGGTAGTGCGTAAGCAGCATTTTGTCCTACCTGTTCAAGATAGTTGTTCCACCACGTTAACGCAGTACCTGTGAAGGTATGCGTAGCGTACTTAACTTTGTCCTCTTCAGTACACTTACTTATGGAAAATACCGATTCGACTTTCTCGGTCCACCGTTTCAATCCAATTGGTCCTTCGGTTCCATCAAATTCCAAAGGTTTGCAGGCAGTGAATTCTTTGTAGGTGCATCCTACACGATTTCTTGCGCCGTTAGCCGCATTGCTAGATTCAGAGTTATTGTTGGTATGTAGCGCAGCCTGTACTGCAGCTATGTTTGCAGCAAGAAAAGTACGAAATTCCTCTTCGCTCATATTCATGGTGTGTCGAGTAGTCAGTGCCATTTCCTTCAAAATAGCCAACTGAATCGAGTTAATCATACAGAATATTAAGAGTAATCAATAGTATTTCGTATCATAATATGAACTCATTTATAAAAGCTTTTTCTTCATATTAGCGTTTTATAAGTTTAAATTCTGGTACTACCTACCCGTTAAGTTCATACTTAGTAGCTAATATACAATTCAACTACTAAATTTCCATATGAAAAACTTATTATAATAAAATATCACATACAAATATTCTTCAAACTTACAACTTCACTATATTACATATAACATGAAATATAGTACACTTTGATACCGGACAGTTTTGAAGATAAATCTAGTTAATACGCAAGTTGTTCAGCAAAGGAAATAAAGACACGTAATTCATAAGTCCAGAAACAAGTCATGCATTCTGGTTTTACTAAGACGACTTCCCATCCTTGGTCTTGTGGAAAATAACCGTTATGACCATTGGCTAGGCAGCATGTTGTAATGTCGTCAAAAGGACGAGGGTTTCGTAATGTCCAACAGCCCCGTAATAATCTAAAAACCTTGTTTCTCAATCCAACTACTGAATCCGTCACTTGTGGGAAGGTTTTATTTAAAAGTTGCAATCCGATGTTCTTTTTCTCACTTTGGTAAGAAGCGAACATCACTAACCCGTAAGCATAACATGCTTCTTTATGTTGCATGTTAGAAGCTCTTTCTAATTCACAAAATCCTATGTTGGGATATGTTCAGTCAAAATAGGCTCTTAACCCGTAGCATAAAATTGCATTTGGGTTCCCCGCATTTAATGCTTTAAAGAAAACACGGCGTAACTTACGGTCTCCCCAGTGTGATATACCCCACCTATCAAAGGAAAGCCTTTTATAAACTAAGGCATTTCTGGAAAGTCTTTCAAATGTTTGACAAGTTAATTTCGCCATAACTAAATGTGCTGATGAATTCTGACCGACTCTAGACAAGATTTCCTCAATCATATCCTCTGGTAGGTCTTCTAAAATATTCGGTTGTCTACCCTTAACGTCCATTTTGTTTTTATAATGTAAAATAGACAAGGATTAGATTCGTAAAAGATAATTAACAAACAATACAAGAAATTTTTACATAGAACATAAAAGTACAAGCACACTACAATACATATAATACACAACATGATTACAACCCTCTAATCTGAATCACTGGTTTCTTCTTCTTCGGACTTGGTTCGTTTTCCTAATTTTCTAGGAATATATGGTGTTCCTCTAATATGAGCCATCGTTTTATATAATCATTTAGAAAAACCTGGTGGTTTAGAGGTTCCCGGGTCATTGTTACATTTTAGGAAATACGGATGTTGTCGATACATATAAAGTTCATCGGGGTTGGAATCGGGTTTCTCTATTTTTATACCTTTTCCCTTATTATTTTCTTTCGCTTTATTAAATTGGGTCGAGGTAATTTCTATAACATCATCGGAATCCTCATCGGGATCCGATTCATCGAAAAATTGGTAATCTTCCCAATATTTTGCTTCCTCGGCGGAAACACCATTGACCATTATTAATTTTGGTCCGTTGGTTGAGGATTTTCTTTTATTTAATCGATTTACTATAGGTATCAATATTTCTTCCTCCAGAACCTCTTCTTCTTCTGGTTCCTCCTCTTCCGATTCCTCCTCTTCTGGTTCCTCTTCTTCCGGTTCCTCCTCTTCCGGTTCCTCCTCTTCCGGTTCCTCTTCGGGAATTTGTGAATCTTCCCAAAATATATTCGACTCTTCATTATTATTAGGTGAATCAATGAGATTTGTACTAGAGGTAGACATCTATCACACAATATCAAACACGTTAAGAGATTAATATTTCACATAATATTTACATGTTAATAATATATAGTTTCCAACAAAAAAAATGTTAAGCAATCGTTTTTGAAGAAAAACACGGTCGAAGTCCAGACTCACTAATGCATCCTAACAAAATCGGTAAGACACACTAATGCAATTTTCTGGTTCTCTAAGACCAACGCTCGGATACCAACTGAAATGTCCCATTCATATTGATTATAAACGTTCCATATTAATTGATTTCGTCGCGAGGTTTTGACCTCTATATGAGATGTTTTTCAAAGACTGCATTCATTTTTAAAACAACCATAACCTTTATTTTTATCTATAAAGGTTTAAAAAGCATTACGTAGATTATCAAATAATGATAATCTAAAATATACCGTTTACACACGACCATTACATAATGGTTTACAATAAGAATATATTACATCAAAAATAAGTTTCTTGAATGCAGTTTTTACATAATATCATACAAGTATGGACTCCAAATCTTGTCCTTGTTTTAGTATTCAATAGCGGAAGCTCTTAATAATCACCTGAGAATAAACATGCTTAAAACGTCAACAAAAATGTTGGTGAGTTATAGGTTTAACCAATATATTATCAAATCATAATAATAGACCACAAGATTTCATATTTCAATATACATCCCATATATAGAGATAAAAATTATTCATATGGTGAACACCTAGTAACCGACATTAACGAGATGCATATAAGAATATCCCCTATCATTCTGAAAAATCCTTCGGACATGATAAAAATGAATTCGAAGTACTAAAGCATCCGGTACTTTGAATGGGGTTCGTTAGGCCCAATAGATCTATCTTTTGGATTCGCGTCAATTAGTAGATCGGTTTACTAATTCTTAGGCTACCAAGCAAAAGGGGCATATTCGGCTTCGATCATTCACCCATATAATGTAGTTTCATTTACTTGTGTCTATTTCGTAAAACATTTATAAAACTGCATGTATTCTCATCCCAAAATATTAGATTTTAAAAGTGGGAGTATAACTCACTTTCACAGATTTTTACTTCGTCGGGAAGTAAGACTTGGCCACTGGTCGATTCACGAACCTATAACAAATATGTACATATATATCAAAGTATGTTCAAAATATATTTACAACATTTTTAATACGTTTTAATGTTTTAAGTTTATTAAGTCAGCTGTCCTCGTTAGTAACCTACAACTAGTTGTTCACAATTAGATGTACAGAAATAAATCGATATATATTATCTTGAATCAATCCACGACCCAGTGTATACACGTCTCAGGCTAGATCATAACTCAAACTATATATATTTTTTGGAATCAACCTCAACCCTGTATAGCTAACTCCAATATTACTGCATATAGAGTGTCTATGGTTGTTCCAAATAATATATATAGATGGGTCGATATGATATGTCAAAACATTTGCATACGTGTCTATGGTATCCCAAGATTACATAATATATTAGAATACATGTATAATACAATATAAGTTAGCTAGGATATGATTTGTATAGAATTGTTACAATATTTCCCGTAGCTACAACAATCAAAAAATATCCAATCTTGTTTTACCCATAACTTCTTCGTTTTAAATCCGTTTTGAGTGAATCAAATTGCTATGGTTTCATATTGAATCTATTTTATGAATCTAAACAGAAAAAGTATAGGTTTATAGTCAGAAATATAAGTTACAAGTAGTTTTTGTAAGAGGTAGTCATTTCAGTCGAAAGAACGACGTCTTGATGACCATTTTGAAAAACATGCTTCCACTTTGAGTTTAACCATGATTTTTGGATATAGTTTCATGTTCATAAGAAAAATCATTTTCCCAGAATAACAACTTTTAAATCAAAGTTTATCATAGTTTTTAATTAACTAACCCAAAACAGCCGCGCGGTGTTACTACGATGGTGTATATCCGGTTTTACGGTGTTTTTTGTGTTTTCAGGTTTTAAATCATTAAGTTAGCATATCATATAGATATAGAAAATGTGTCTATTTGATTTTAAAATTCAAGTTAGAAGGATTAACTTTTGTTTGCGAACAAGTTTAGAATTAACTAAACTATGTTCTAGTGATTTCAAGTTTAAACCTTCGAATAAGGTAGTTTTATATATATGAATCGAATGATGTTATGAACATCATTACTACCTCAAGTTTTGTGGATAAACCTACTGGAAATGAGAAAAATAAATCTAGCTTCAAAGGATCTTTGGATGGCTTGAAAGTTCTTGAAGCAGAATCATGACACGAAAACAAGTTCAAGTAAGATTTCCACTCGAAATAAGATTGTTATAGTTATAGAAATTGAATCAAAATTTGAATATGATTATTACCTTATATTAGAAAGATATCTTACTGTAAATAAGAAAGATTTCTTGAGGTTGGATGATCACTTTACAAGATTGAAAGTAAGCTAGCAAACTTGGAAGTATTCTTGATTATATGAAACTAAAACTTATAGAATTTATGAAGAACACTTAGAACTTGACGATAGAACTTGATAGAGATCACTTAGATGAAGAAAATTGAAGAATGAAAGTTTTTTTAGGTGTTTTTAGTCGTTGGTATATGGATTAGATATAAAGGATGTGTAATTTTGTTTTCATGTAAATAAGTCATGAATGATTACTCATATTTTTGTAATTTTATGAGATATTTCATGCTAGTTGCCAAATAATGGTCCCCACATGTGTTAGGTGACTCACATGGGCTGCTAAGAGCTGATCATTGGAGTGTATATATCAATAGTACATACATCTAAAAGCTGTGTATTGTACGAGTACGAATACGGGTGTATACGAGTAGAATTGTTGATGAAACTGAACGAGGATGTAATTGTAAGCATTTTTGTTAAGTAGAAGTATTTTGATAAGTGTCTTGAAGTCTTTCAAAAGTGTATGAATACATATTAAAATACTACATGTATATACATTTTAACTGAGTCGTTAAGTCATAGTTAGTCGTTACATGTAAATGTTGATTTGAAACCTTTAAGTTAACGATCTTGTTAAATGTTGTTAACCCAAGGTTTATTATATCTAATGAGATGTTAAATTATTATATTATCATGATATTATGATATATTACTATATCTTAATATGATATATATACATTTAAATGTCGTTACAACGATAATCGTTACATATATGTCTTTTTTCGAAATCCTTAAGTTAGTAGTCTTGTTTTTACATATGTAGTTCATTGTTAATATACATAATGACATGTTTACTTATAATTTATCATAATTAAACATAGTGTATCAATATCTTAATATGATTCATATGTATTTAGTAAGACGTTGTTATAACGATAATCGTTATATATATCGTTTCGAGTTTCTTAATTCAATAAACTCAATTTTATGTATATAACTCATTGTTAAAATACCTAATGAGATACTTACTTATCATAATATCATGTTAACTATATATATAATCATATATATATGTCATCATATAGTTTTTAAAAGTTTTAATGTTCGTGAATCACCGGTCAACTTGGGTGGTCAATTGTCTATATGAAACCTATTTCAATTAATCAAGTCTTAACAAGTTTGATTGCTTAACATGTTGGAAATACTTAATCATGTAAATAACAATTTCATTTAATATATATAAACATGGAAAAGTTCGAGTCAATACACGTAATATCAGCAGGAAATCAACAAGATATATTAAAATCCAGTTAATTACAAAAAATGACGAATAATACACTGTTAAAGAATCGAAATTTGCTGTGGGTCATTTTCTGCTTTTCAAGATTTCTTGCTCGTGATTGAAATTTGTCGACCAACTGGAATTATAAAACAATCATATAATCAGTCCAACACTTCATTGAAATATCATATTTAAAAAAGAAAAAAAAGAAAAGAGAAGAACCCGTTCTCTATTTTATTTTATTTTTCAAAATCCTTGGATTCGAATAAAACTCGAAATTGTAAAAATGCAGAGTGATTGGAAATCCCTTACTCAAACTAATTTCAAAGTTTCAGTCGTTAATTTACAAAATCATGTACGAATTTGGAAGTCAAACTTTAAATTTCAAAAAAGTCAAAGTGTTGTTCTTCGCGAAATTCGAATTCGATGTTAAGTTTCTGGTTCAATTAACGAAGCAGGAAATTTTTAATGATAATTTCAAACACGTTTCATATTGTAAAAATGTTGTAAAACATCTTCAATTTTGAAATCAATATTTAATTTTTTTTCTTGTTTTCGCGAAGATACAGCAGCAACATTTAAAAGTTTTTTTTATTTTTATTTTGTTTTTTGTTAGTCACGTAAGTCGATTCTGTTTCAATGACAAGTCAAAAATCAATTTAACAACTTAATTTTTGGGTTTGCCGTTCGATTGTCTAGGGAAGAAGATGAAGGAAATAAAAACATTTTTTTTATGAGTTATATATTTATGGGTTTAATAAATAAACAGAAAGACTAAGGTAGAGGAACGGTTAGGAGTTTGTTCGGGTGTGCAAGTGGTCGCGGGTTCGAGCTCGGTTTGGGGCTTTTCTTTTTAGGGACTCTCTTTTAAAGGTAGTTTTATTTTTGAAAACTTATTATTACCATTATTATTATTATTATTATTATTATTATTATTATTATCATTATTATTATGTTATTATTATTATTAATTATTATTATAACTATTATTATTACCATGACTATTATTATAGTTTTGAGATTTTTTTATAAATTTTAGTATTAGTATTATCATTATTAAGATTATTATTATTATTAATTATTGTTATATTTATTATTAGTAATTGTTATTATTACAAGTATTATTATTATTATTAGAATTATTATTATTATTATTATTATTATTATTATTATTATTATTATTATTATTATTATTATTATTATTATTATTATTATTATTATTATTATTATTATTATTATTATTATTATCGTTATTAGTATTATTACTATGATTATTGATATTGTTGTTATAATTATTATTGTTATTATAAGTATTATAAAAACTATTATTAGTATCATAATAAGTGTTATAACAATTATAAATATTATTACTATAAGTATTATTAATGTTATTATCATTATTAATTTATCATATTAGTACTACTATTACTATTATGATTATGATAAGGATTATTATTGTTGTTATTATAAAAATAATACAAGTTATTATTATTTTCACTAATATTAGTATTAATATCATTTTTGTGATTATTAGTATTACTATTATTATTATTAACATAAGTACCAATCTTAACAATATCATTATTATTATTAGTATTATCAATATTAAGAAAGTTATTATTATTAGTAAATCATTATTATCAAAACTATCATTTTTGTTACAGATAAATATTTTGTACCTAAAATATACTTAATACATATATTATAATTATATTAACAGTTTATATACCTATATATCAAACATAATAACATTATTTATATAAATACTTATATATAACACACTAATGATTTTTATATAATACTAACCATATATATAGATATATTAGCACAACTAAAAATATAAATATTAAACATTTTGAATATATACACAAACCAAATAAATATAATAAATAATTTAATATATAATATATAAACTTTTTTGATTTCGATTATACATTTTAATAAATATATGAATAATATAGGTTCGTGAATCCGAGGTCAACCCTACACTTGTTAAATGACGTCATATGTATTTTTACTACAAAATACAGTATGCTGAGTTCATTTGCTCCCTTTTACTCTTTACATTTTTGAGACTGAGAATACATGCGCTGTTTTTACAACTGCTTTATTAAATGCTTTTGAAATATATTCTAAACTGAGAATACATGAAATGCTTTATAAATGTTTGACGAGATAGACACAAGCAAAACATTCCTCGAATGAATTATTATGCAGACAGAAGTTCTGTGAATTATTATTGAATTAGTGGACGTGATAATTGCCACTAATTGTTGTGAATATTTCTCCTGATTATTATTGCTTGGTAACCTAAGAATTAGAATCGGGTATGGCCCTAATTCACGCGAATCCTAAAGGTAGCTACCGGGTTTAACACCCCCACCCAGAATGTTCACTAGACGGAAGAGCTAGTGGGCGTGGTGTTTAGTACTTCGAAGTTTATATGATTATTATACAGACGAGATGTTTTGTTTTGGGGATATTATTGATGCGCATTATATGTTAAGGTCAGTTACCAAGACAAGCAATGAAAGTAAAGTGAATGTTATGTATCGAGAGAATGATTTTATACAGAGGTTATGTGTATGTTATTTTTGTGCACGAGATATGTGTACGGTTACTAAGATTTATGAAAGATGATTTCGTACACGAGAAATGTGTACTGTATTTAAAAGATATAGCATGTACATTACAGGTGGGTATATGATTCGGGCCCATTTGTACCATGCAGGATTTAAATCTTGTGGTCTATCAAAATGATGAATTTTATTATTTACGATAAACTTATGAACTCACCAACCTTTTGATTGACACTTGAAAGCATGTTTATTCTCAGGTACGAAAGAAATCTTCCGCTGTGCATTTGCTCATTTTAGAGATATTACTTGGAGTCATTCATGACATATTTCAAAAGACGTTGCATTCGAATCGTTGAGTTCATCAAGATTATTATTAAGTCAATTATAGTTGGATATATTATGAAATGGTATGCATACCTGTCAACTTTCGATGTAATGAAAGTTTGTCTTTTAAAACGAATGCAATGTTTGTAAAATGTATCATATAGAGGTTATATACCTCGCGATGTAATCATATGTTATTGTATTCGTTCTTATGGATTAGGACGGGTCTTTACAATATTTAAATAAAGTATAATAAGAAGAGAAATGCACAACACGTTATTACTCGGTTTTTTTTATTTATGTTTTTTATATGTTTATAATTAATGATACTTTCTTATTCGAAATTTGCGACTCGATATCTCTATCTTATATTGTGCCACCTGTGATCTTAAATCTTTGCTTCGCCACTGGTTGAAACAGAATTTAAACAAAAGTAAAGGTGCAAATGAAATATCACACATAAAACAAGAAATTAGTGGGGTCGGTTTAAGTCATCTTCTCCAAAGACTACTTTCCCCCCAAATACTCTCTCTACTTAATATCCCCCGCCCCTTTTTTTTTTTTTTTTTTTGGAAAAGCAGTATATTATTAACTCAAGAAAAAACGCACCAATACAATGTTTTACATAAAGACGTAGGGATACCGAGCTAGAATCCTACGACAAATGTGATACTATATACACTAGTTATAACGCACAAATACATTATGATAACAAGCATTGTGGATTGTGAAGCCAATCATGCCACTCGATTTTTCTTCATTATGATAACCCCCGTCACTTTTTTTCATACTCAAATTACTTAAATTAAATTAATTAAGTGAACTTTTTTTCGTTCTTTTTTACATCATCTTGAAATACTTAACAAGAACAAAGGTGATTAATTAACAAATTCATATTCATATACACAAATTGCATAAAAATTACCCAGAAACTTTTTCGAATTCATTGGGGGCGGGTGACCCGTTTGCCCCTTAATCCGCCCCTGGTCGTATCAGCATCGTACTATTTCTCCCACTTTCCCTCTTTTTCCCACATAATGAAATAAAGAATAAAGAAAAGAAAAAAAAGGTTTTTTTATTATTATTATTTTTTTGTGTGTCTTTTTGTTAGTTACAGTACCATTGCTTGCGATGTACGAGTATAAAGTATATATGTAATATGTAATATGTAATATGTACTAAGTTACCAAGACGAATCTGTTATAGACATACACGGTCATTTTAGTTTTTATTCAACTAAAAAGAAAACTTAATTGTATCTACAATGTCATTTAATTTCGTTACAATTTTCAACCAAAAACTATAATATATATGCCGTGTTATAAAATCAACCTAGTAGGCCGATGAATCTCAAACTAGTCGGATTTAGAGACTAACCCGTTTCAACTAAGTCCAAGTCGTTCATAGGCATCATCAAATGTCCATCAACGATAAATGTCGGTTAATGAGTCAAAAGCCGAATTTATTCTATCATCATTGATTAAAATCAAAGTTGGTCAACTGGTCAAGGATTAAATTGGTTCCTAACAAGTAGCAAGCTTTAACTTTTTTTGGAACAGTAAAAACTTAACTATATGTTATATGTTTCTATTCAATTTCAATCGATAGGCTATAAGTTTTGCATTGCTTATTAATTACATTTATTGATTGATCTATGTATGTATCGAATCCAATTTTGGACATGGGAATATATATAACTATAGTGCGTATTTCATTGAATGTTAAACTTTCAAGAGATAAATAGTATTTGCAAATGAGCTTTCGATAAATGGCATTGTAGTAAATATGTGGTTGTGGGAGTTAAGAAAGAATCACACCATTTGGAGGCATCCACCAAAGTATGTTAGTTGGGGAGCTACAAATTGGTTATAATATTAACATGGTTACATTCTTTAACTTAGTGGGTCCCAACTGATTATCTATCATGCAAACTACCCATCCTAACTAACTCATGCAACTACCATTTCTATTTTTGACCTTTATGATAATTTTTAAATAACATAAATTAAATACAAATAGATCTAATATGTAATTGAACTACAAATGATTCATACTCGAACTAAGTTTAATAACGAGATCATGAGATATATTTTTTAAACTTTCTATTGCAATATACCCTAATTACATTGTAGAAACTAAACAAACACAAACAAACGATTGAAACGTGAGACATAAGAACTTTTGTCTTCACACAACACCAACCGAGATTTAACAGAAAATACCGAGTCAAATAAACAATACGCAAGGTCTTAACAATACGCCATCAAATAAACAAAACAGCCAAATTGCCATCAAAAGCCGCAAGGTCTTCTTGCGAACTAGGATTTATCGGTCATGACCGATAAAATCATGGTCGGGATCTGAGATGTATTAGTCATGGCCGATAAAACTTGGTTCACAAGGTCGCAGAGTTTTATGACCGAGGTTTATATTGTTGTGTCCGAGTCATAAGGTTGCGAGTCAAAATATCGTAACCTTGCAAAGTGTGACTTGTTATTTTTCTTTACTTATAACGTCAAATACACATACACTTAAACCTACACAAATTACCTACAACCTCGTGTGACTCGTGTAATCTTAGCGATTTAATGCTTAAAACCTATTTGTGACTTGAACCAACTTCAAGCTCAACTAAAACACAATTTTTTTATTCTTAATACGGATCGACTCCAACCTACCAAAATACCACGAAAATAGTACACCAGCTACACCTAGAAGCTATCCTCACCACCGGCAACCACCACAACACCGTCGTCCAGAGAAAATATCAAAATACGAAGGGTTTTAATGCGTTGAGCTTTGGTATAAGTTGAGATCTAACCATTTTACTATCCCTTACATCATACAATGGCAAATGACGAGGTAATATCATCTCCTTTGCGTTTTGTTCTTACAAGTGTTTCATCCAACAGTTGGTGTGCGGAAGATGTTAGTTTTTTCGATCACGACCAAATCATTATGTTAAAATTACCAGTCATGACCTTGTTCGAAAGTTTTCTTGCGACCATCTTTTGACCTTATGTATAGTAACCGATCATGACCTTGTCCGCATGGCTTCCTCACGAACATCTTCTGACTTTGCGACCTTATGATTACCGATTATGATCTAGATCGCGAGGACAGAAGGCCCCATATGGCCTATCATGAACGAGTCTCAATGTCACTTTTCGACTAGGATCACAGACACATATATTTCCTTGTTTTGACACCTGGCCCATTTTAATGGTTGTTGTGTATGTGTTCTTGACTTTTTCATGGAATTTAAGTTTGTTCTTTGACTATGAAGAACACGCTCACAGATATTGATTTAGTGAACTCCATTTTGACTAATGATCAGAAGATCAATTTTAGACGGGAGTGCTTTGAACCATGGTTAGATCTTAGGTGTTTGGGTAATGAATCGGGCTCGTTCATTGTATACTTCAGCTAGGATATCATAGACTAGCAAAAATTGATAAACACTCGGTGGAGCAAGATGATCTATGGTTCAAGATATGGATTAGATATTTTATTAGACTTTGGGTGAATATAGTTTGTTTAGTTACCAGATTCAGATTCGGCCAACACACGGGGTTGTCATACTTTGTTCCAGATGCATTGAAGGGTAAGAACCCACCTATTAGAGGTTGCAATTTTCTACCAGTACAAATAGACAGCAACTAACGATACATGCTATAGTAAACCTATTCATAGACACTCCTGATGTTATCGGTGACGACGATCACGTGCGACTAGCACTTATCTTGATTGCCGAGAGGGGTTTTATGGGTACGCAATTGATCCACATTGTCACCACAGACTTCCTGAGATTGTTAGAGCGTTTAGATCGGTTTGACCACTACCCGTGGGGTTCGCGTATTTTTATTGTTAGTTCAAACATTTTGAAATTTATGTTAGTTTTTTGTTAGTATACATACTGAATAATAAGTAAACTGAACACAGATTCACAAATTTCGTAAGATTTACAAGGCAATCTTGCGAACTGGACATACCAAGTAATCCGAGCCATCGCAAGGTAAACAAAAGTTGCAAGGACCTCTTGCGACCTTATGAAGCAAGTTTTATCTGCCATGATCGATAAATCTCAAGTCGACCATGATTTTATTGCCCGGCCGATAAATCATGATTCGCAAGATTTTAAGAAGACCTTGTGACTTGTGAGGGGATTTATAACACCCTATTTCAGATACACGTTATACGCCATCGTCTCAGGTGTTTGTACGTCGTTTGAGTTTGCAATGTGAATATTCGGTTGATGAGAGTGTAATGATCAAGATTGGCCTAAAAGTGAACCAAGATGGCAAAACAAGGGAAATATTGTAAACTAACGAAATGCGGCGCATATAAACCCCATAAGCGGCGCATATGTAGTGTAACTTTGAGCCACTTGTTGACAGACAAAAATATGTGATGCATGAGGTGAAAATACACGATCTGTATCCTTCTTAAGGGCCATATGCGGCGCATATGCGAGCTGGTGGGTTTTGTTTTTAGTTAAATTAAAAAGGGGTATTATGGTCAATTCATTAGGGTGACGAGTTCTAAGCCCTAAATCTGATCCAAATCTTATCTATAACTCATTCTTCATCTACTCAAACACTCCCACTTAGAGAGAGAGAGTGAGCCAAACCCTAAAGAGAGAAAGCTTGATTCAAGGAGGAAGGAGCTAGATTTCTTCATTTGGAGTTTAGATTTTGTTGAATCCACTTGCTAGCTACGTTTTGGTGTTGTGATAAGTTTGAAATCCATGTCCTATTGTTTAATTTGAGTTATGGTTAGGGTTTTGGCTTAGTTTTGGGTGTAAGTCCCATTTCTTTTTAGACTTGGGCAATTTGAGCAAGATTTGTATATGTAGACCCTAAGATACATGATCTAGGGTTTGATGTTGTGATTTGGGTTAGTAAGTCTTGAAATGGTACTAAATCACTACCACACTTATGTGTTAGTGTATGGGTGTTGTTTGAATTCATATTTGACCTAAAATGTGGGTGTTGACCTTGAAATTGGTCAATTGGGCGTGATGAGACCCAAACTTGCAAGATGAGCATGTAAATACTTAAACGTTGTGTTAGTTGGTGTAGTAGGACCATAATCACTAGTTATTAGCATTAGGGGTGGTCTTGGCGTAGTGTGGGTGTTAGTAGTGCAAAGGAGTGACATTTGCACTATGGTTCGTAATTGCACTAGGGGTTATGGGTTGGTAAAGTAGTCCAACTTGTTATGCGTGTTTATTATTGTAATAAATGTAATAGGTACGTTACTTTAAAGATTACAGTATTTTGTGCTAGCATTCACCTAAGCGATAAGGTGAATGAAATAATTATACGTGTATGTATATGATGTATTTGCTTGTGTGTAGATGCGATGTGGGTTTAAAGTTTGTGTGTTCGATACCACATCGTGTTTTGGGCGCAGAATGTGGATTAAAGTTCGTGTGTTTGATACCACATTTGTGTTATGGTGTGAACCAAGTGTCGGTAGCTCCATAGCATGTGCGTAATGGGTGGGTTTAAAGTTCGTGCATTCGACACCACTCAAAGGGGTTAGTGCTTGAAATGTCCCATTCATATTGATTATAAACGTTCCATAATAAATGATTTCGTTGCGAGGTTTTGACCTCTATATGAGACGTTTTTCAAAGACTGGATTCATTTTTAAAACAACCATAACCTTTATTTTATCAATAAAGGTTTTAAAAATATTACATAGATTATCAAATAATGATAATCTAAAATATACTGTTTACACACGACCATTACATAATGGTTTACAATAGAAATATATTACTTCGACATATGTTTCTTTAATGCAGTTTTTACACAATATCATACAAACATGGACTCCAAATCTTGTCCTTATTTTAGTATGCAACAGCGGAAGCTCTTAGTATTCACCTGAGAATAAACATGCTTTAAACGTCAACAAAAATGTTGGTGAGTTATAGGTTTAACCTATATATATCAAATCGTAACAATAGACCCCAAGATTTCATATTTCAATACACATCCCATACATAGAGATAAAAATCATTCATATAGTGAACACCTGGTAACCGACATTAACAAGATGCATATATAAGAATATCCCCATCATTCCGGGACATACTTCGGATATGATATAAATTTCAAAGTACTAAAGCATCCGGTACTTTGGATGGAGTTTGTTAGGCCTAATAGATCTATCTTTAGGATTCGCGTCAATTAGGGTGTCTGTTCCCTAATTCTTAGATTACCAGACTTAATAAAAAGGGGCAAATTCGATTTCAATAATTCAACCATAGAATGTAGTTTCACGTACTTGTGTCTATTTTGTAAATCATTTATAAAACCTGCATGTATTCTCATCCCAAAAATAGTAGATTTTAAAAGTGGGACTATAACTCACTTTCACATATATTTCCTTCCTCGGAAATAAGACTTGGCCACGGATCGATTCACGAACCTATACAAGTATGTACATATATATCAAAGTATGATCAAAATATAATTACAACCATTTTTATTATGTTTTAAATATTTGAGTGTATTAAGTCAGCTGTCCTCGTTAGTAACTTACAACTAGTTGTCCACAGTTAGATGTACAGAAATAAATCGATATATATTATCTTGAATCAATCCACGACCCAGCGTATACACGTCTCAGGCTAGATCACAACTAAAAGTATATATATTTTTGGAATCAACCTCAACTCTGTATAGCTAACTCCAACATTACTGCATATAGAGTGTCTATGGTTGTTCCAAATAATATATATACAAGGGTCGATATGATATGTCAAAACATTTGTATACGTGTCTATGATATCCCAAGATTACATAATATCTTAGAATACATGTATAATACAATATAAGTTAGCTAGGATATGATTTGTATAGATTTGTTAAATATTTCCCGTAGCTAAAAAGATCAAAAATATCCAATCTTGTTTTACCCATAACTTCTTCATTTTAAATCCGTTTTGAGTGAATCAAATTTCTATGGTTTCATATTGAACTCTAATTTAAGAATTCAAACAGAAAAAGTATAGGTTTATAGTCGGTAATTTAAGTTACATGTCAATTACTAAAGAGGTAGTCATTTTCGTCGAAAGAACGACATCTTGATGACCATTTTCAAAAACATACTTTCACTTTGAGTTTAACCAAGATTTTTGGATATAGTTTCATGTTCATATGAAAAATCATTTTCCCAGAAAAACAACTTTTAAATCAAAGTTTATCATAGTTTTTAATTATCCAAACCAAAACAGCCCCCGATTTCACTACGACGGCGTATATCCGATTTTATGGTGTTCATCGTGTTTCCAGGTTTTAAATCATTAAGTTAGCATATCATATACATATAGAACATGTGTTTAGTTGATTTTAAAAGTCAAGTTAGAAGGATTAACTTTTGTTTGCGAACAAGTTTAGAATTAACTAAACTATGTTCTAGTGATTACAAGCTTAAACCTTCCAATAAGATAGCTTTATATGTATGAATCGAATGATGTTATGAACATCATTACTACCTCAAGTTTTCTGGATAAAACTACTGGAAATGAGAAAAATGGATCTAGCTTCAAAGGATCCTTGGATGGCTTGAAAGTTCTTGAAGAAGAATCATGACACGAAAACAGTTCAAGTAAGATTTTCACTGGAAATAAGATTGTTATAGTTGTAGAATTTGAATCAAAGTTTGAATATGAATATTACCTTGAATTAGAAAGATAACCTACTATAAATAATAAAGGTTCCTTGATCTTAGATGATTACTTGGAATGAATTAGAAAGCTTGGAAGTAGACTTGCAAACTTAGAAGTATTCTTGATTTTTATGAAACTATACTTATGGAATTTATGAAGAATACTTAGAACTTGAAGATGGAACTTGAGAGAGATCAATTAGATGAAGAAAATTGAATAATGAAAGTGTTTGTAGGTGTTTTTGGTCATTGGTATATGGATTGGATATAAAGGATATGTAATTTTGTTTTCATGTAAATAAGTCATGAATGATTACTAATATTTTTGTAATTTTATGAGATATTTCATGCTAGTTGCCAAATGATGGTTCCCACATGTGTTAGGTGACTCACATGGGCTGCTAAGAGCTGATCATTGGAGTGTATATACCAATAGTACATACATCTAAAAGCTGTGTATTGTACGAGTACGAATACGGGTGCATACAAGTAGAATTGTTGATGAAACTGAATGAGGATGTAATTGTAAGCATTTTTGTTAAGTAGAAGTACTTTGATATGTGTCTTGAAGTCTTTCAAAAGTGTAAGAATGCATATCAAAACACAACATGTATATACATTCTAATGGAGTCGTTAAGTCTTCGTTAGTCGTTACATGTAAGTGTTGTTTTGAAACCTTTAAGTTAACGATCTCAATTAATGTTGTTAACCCAATGTTTATTATATCAAATGAGATGTTAAATTATTATATTATCATGATATTATGACGTATGAATATCTCTTAATATGATATATACATTAAAATATCGTTACAACGATAATCGTTACATATAAGTCTCGTTTCGTAATTCTTGAGTTAGTAGTCTTGTTTTTACATATGTAGTTCATTGTTAACACACTTAATGATATATTTAAATATCATTTTATCATGTTAAATATAGTGTATCATTATCTTAATATGATACATATGTATTTAGTAGACGTTATCATAACGATAATCGTTATATATATCATTTCGAGTTTCTTAACTTAGTAATCTCATTTCTAATGTATATCACACATTGTTAATATACTTAGTGAGATACTTACTCATCATAATCTTATGTCAACCATATATATATATATATATATATATATATATATATATATATATATATATATATATATATATATATATATATATATATATATATATATATATATATATATATATGTTGTGACTAAATGTTTTCAACGTATTAAGCAATCAAACTTGTTAAGACTTGATTAAATGAAATAAGTTTCATATAGACAATTGATCACCCAAGTTGACCGGCGATTCACGAACGTTACAAAATTGTAAAAACTACATGTTGTGGTATATAGAGACATATATATATATATATATATATATATATATATATATATATATAGTTTCACGTACTTGTGTCTATTTTGTAAATCATTTATAAAACCTGCATGTATTCTCATCCCAAAAATAGTAGATTTTAAAAGTGGGACTATAACTCACTTTCACATATATTTCCTTCCTCGGAAATAAGACTTGGCCACGGATCGATTCACGAACCTATACAAGTATGTACATATATATCAAAGTATGATCAAAATATAATTACAACCATTTTTATTATGTTTTAAATATTTGAGTGTATTAAGTCAGCTGTCCTCGTTAGTAACTTACAACTAGTTGTCCACAGTTAGATGTACAGAAATAAATCGATATATATTATCTTGAATCAATCCACGACCCAGCGTATACACGTCTCAGGCTAGATCACAACTAAAAGTATATATATTTTTGGAATCAACCTCAACTCTGTATAGCTAACTCCAACATTACTGCATATAGAGTGTCTATGGTTGTTCCAAATAATATATATACAAGGGTCGATATGATATGTCAAAACATTTGTATACGTGTCTATGATATCCCAAGATTACATAATATCTTAGAATACATGTATAATACAATATAAGTTAGCTAGGATATGATTTGTATAGATTTGTTAAATATTTCCCGTAGCTAAAAAGATCAAAAATATCCAATCTTGTTTTACCCATAACTTCTTCATTTTAAATCCGTTTTGAGTGAATCAAATTTCTATGGTTTCATATTGAACTCTAATTTAAGAATTCAAACAGAAAAAGTATAGGTTTATAGTCGGTAATTTAAGTTACATGTCAATTACTAAAGAGGTAGTCATTTTCGTCGAAAGAACGACATCTTGATGACCATTTTCAAAAACATACTTTCACTTTGAGTTTAACCAAGATTTTTGGATATAGTTTCATGTTCATATGAAAAATCATTTTCCCAGAAAAACAACTTTTAAATCAAAGTTTATCATAGTTTTTAATTATCCAAACCAAAACAGCCCCCGATTTCACTACGACGGCGTATATCCGATTTTATGGTGTTCATCGTGTTTCCAGGTTTTAAATCATTAAGTTAGCATATCATATACATATAGAACATGTGTTTAGTTGATTTTAAAAGTCAAGTTAGAAGGATTAACTTTTGTTTGCGAACAAGTTTAGAATTAACTAAACTATGTTCTAGTGATTACAAGCTTAAACCTTCCAATAAGATAGCTTTATATGTATGAATCGAATGATGTTATGAACATCATTACTACCTCAAGTTTTCTGGATAAAACTACTGGAAATGAGAAAAATGGATCTAGCTTCAAAGGATCCTTGGATGGCTTGAAAGTTCTTGAAGAAGAATCATGACACGAAAACAGTTCAAGTAAGATTTTCACTGGAAATAAGATTGTTATAGTTGTAGAATTTGAATCAAAGTTTGAATATGAATATTACCTTGAATTAGAAAGATAACCTACTATAAATAATAAAGGTTCCTTGATCTTAGATGATTACTTGGAATGAATTAGAAAGCTTGGAAGTAGACTTGCAAACTTAGAAGTATTCTTGATTTTTATGAAACTATACTTATGGAATTTATGAAGAATACTTAGAACTTGAAGATGGAACTTGAGAGAGATCAATTAGATGAAGAAAATTGAATAATGAAAGTGTTTGTAGGTGTTTTTGGTCATTGGTATATGGATTGGATATAAAGGATATGTAATTTTGTTTTCATGTAAATAAGTCATGAATGATTACTAATATTTTTGTAATTTTATGAGATATTTCATGCTAGTTGCCAAATGATGGTTCCCACATGTGTTAGGTGACTCACATGGGCTGCTAAGAGCTGATCATTGGAGTGTATATACCAATAGTACATACATCTAAAAGCTGTGTATTGTACGAGTACGAATACGGGTGCATACAAGTAGAATTGTTGATGAAACTGAATGAGGATGTAATTGTAAGCATTTTTGTTAAGTAGAAGTACTTTGATATGTGTCTTGAAGTCTTTCAAAAGTGTAAGAATGCATATCAAAACACAACATGTATATACATTCTAATGGAGTCGTTAAGTCTTCGTTAGTCGTTACATGTAAGTGTTGTTTTGAAACCTTTAAGTTAACGATCTCAATTAATGTTGTTAACCCAATGTTTATTATATCAAATGAGATGTTAAATTATTATATTATCATGATATTATGACGTATGAATATCTCTTAATATGATATATACATTAAAATATCGTTACAACGATAATCGTTACATATAAGTCTCGTTTCGTAATTCTTGAGTTAGTAGTCTTGTTTTTACATATGTAGTTCATTGTTAACACACTTAATGATATATTTAAATATCATTTTATCATGTTAAATATAGTGTATCATTATCTTAATATGATACATATGTATTTAGTAGACGTTATCATAACGATAATCGTTATATATATCATTTCGAGTTTCTTAACTTAGTAATCTCATTTCTAATGTATATCACACATTGTTAATATACTTAGTGAGATACTTACTCATCATAATCTTATGTCAACCATATATATATATATATATATATATATATATATATATATATATATATATATATATATATATATATATATATATATATATATATATATATATATATATATATATATATATATATATATATATATATGTTGTGACTAAATGTTTTCAACGTATTAAGCAATCAAACTTGTTAAGACTTGATTAAATGAAATAAGTTTCATATAGACAATTGATCACCCAAGTTGACCGGCGATTCACGAACGTTACAAAATTGTAAAAACTACATGTTGTGGTATATAGAGACATATATATATATATATATATATATATATATATATATATATATATATATATATATATATATATATATATATATATATATGTCTCTATATACCACAACATGTAGTTTTTACAATTTTGTAACGTTCGTGAATCGCCGGTCAACTTGGGTGATCAATTGTCTATATGAAACTTATTTCATTTAATCAAGTCTTAACAAGTTTGATTGCTTAATACGTTGAAAACATTTAGTCATATAAATATCTATCTCAATTAATATATATATAAACATGGAAAAGTTCGGGTCACTACAGTGCTACATCGTGCGGACGAGTACATTAATAGTCATTGTGAGCACCGATGGTCATGCGAGTACCATTCCCTCATTTGCGTGATGGTGTGAACCAAGTGCTGGTAGCACCATAGCGTGTGTATTTGTGTTAGGGTGTGAACCAAGTGCCGGTAGCACCATAATATGTTATGGTTAATCGCATTGCGTGCATTGTTTATCTAGCATTTACATATAGATTGTATGCTAATTGGTTATTGGTTTGTGTGTGTGATATTGTGTATGTGAATGCAAGTAAGTAAATTATATATGTATGTGTATAATTGTTGCATTCGCTAAGCATTTTGCAGACTCTCTCGTTGTTTATCTTTTTAGATTCGGGCGCAAATAAAGGCAAGGGTAAGCTCGGGGACTAGAAAACTCCCGCTTCTTGATTGCTAGAAGATTGCTTTTAGATATCGACCTAGGTTTAGGGTAGTTTAATCCAAAACACCATACCCGCCTTCTGTTTGGAAGTTAAACTCTTGTGAGTCGAAATTACTATACGGTTCTATTAAATGGGTCGTTGGAGTTCCATGGGTTTTTAAACCCGTTTTGATATTTAAACATGTGTAAATGATATTTTGAAGTCGTTTAATCAAGGTTGATAGTTATGAATTAAATTCGGTGTTAAAGTGATACATTGGAAGCGTTTTAAAGATGCAAGTGTTGGTATTGTTGTTGTTTACACTCTATAAAAAATATTATTTCATTTTTCGATAACAAGTTTGGGTCATTACAGGATTTTAACTATATTGTTTAATTGATCGTGAATCATTATAATTTGTTGAATAATGAGCATTTTGGATAATAATCTTTCACTCTCATTTGATGACAAAAATGTGTGATAATCTAAAAAAACTGAAGAACCTCCTAAAAACCCATAAAAAGACCTATAAACTCCTCATCTCGTTACTTTTGGTTATTCGATCATTTCGCGAGAATTTATTTCCACAAAAGTTACTTTCTCTATTATTGTTTTTTTATTTGGTATTGTGATTGCAGCTAGGTACCAGCCATGTTATGGCTGGTATGAATATATGACTTTAGAAAACGTGTATAGTGTTCAATGATCGAGTGAATCCTCAACTTTTACTGGTGGTGTTTATTTTTGGTACATGCCATCTTGGAACTCTAGGAATGAGTCGAGAGATGTTGGCGGAGGTTAGCGTTTGATCAAGAATATTGATGACATTCCTATAAATCTAATGGAGAGATACAATTTGATCGGGGATTAATTTAACCGGGGATTATAACAACATTCCTATATTTCTACTAGAGAGTTGAATCCTTGTGGGCCCACCATGGAATGATTATGGGCCATCATAATCATTCCTATATTTCTAATACCCAATCGGCCTCAACGGTTGCCATCATCAGCCTAGCTATTGATGTAGAGGAATTATAGGTGATAGATTAGGATTTTTGGGAGATTTACGATGATCGTAATGATTATACTCCCGAGATCGAAGTGGTGGGGATATCGAAGAGCATGATGATGAAGAGCTTGACATTAAGGAAGCATTAGAGGAGTGCTTACCTCTTCTGGAAGGTTGGGGATAATCTGTTTAGACAGGAGCTGCCGAAGAGAGTATACCTAGTTTTCTAAGCCGCACTTAAGGATACTCATTTATTAACTCTCGGGTTGGGTCATCCTTTTTCAAGACACTGAAAATAACTATCAAATACATATTATACACCACCCAAGGTGTAAATGATTGGATCACCTTACTGGTTCTTTAAACCTTTTCTACTGACTCCATATGCCGTTCGATAGGTGTGGTGGAGTTTGACCTACTAGGGAAAAAAAGATGGGGTTGAGTCAAACTCACAACTCGTTAATAGATAAGCACTTGTATTTTATTTTATTCTCTTATTTTCTTTTGCTTGTTTTTATTGAACAAGCATGGGTAGCTTTTAAAGGTCAGCATGCATGTACTTGATGTGCGAGCGGAGGTGTACGAAATATACTATTATTTTTACTATAAAATATTATACGATATGATACAAGTTTTAATTAATTTACGGATGGGATATACCTAAACCTTGCTACAACACTTATAGGCAGTGTACCTAATAGTAGAGTAGTTTAGCTTTTAGTAAGTCCGGTTCATTCCACAGAGAGCTAGTGATTACGTACTATGTTTTTAACAACTATATTTATATAATATATAATATATATATAATTATATATAGTAATATTATTATTATAAAAAGGGGGTTTACCGTTTAATGACCGGTTTGTCGATTTTATATTTTAAGCGTAAAGATGAATGACAATAATTAAAGTGCGTAAAATAAATGAAAAAATTTAAATGACGACATATAAAATTGCGAATAATAAAATGACAATAATTAAAAGTACGATGAGAAATATAATAAAAGTATTATGCTTATTTAAACTTCCGTAATCATGATGTTTAACGTTTGGATTTTAATTTATTACTCTGGGTTAATTGTCCTTTGTCCTGGATTATTTGAAACCTATCTGGTTTTTGCCCATAATAGTCAATCGGTCATAATTATAAAATGCTCGTCAAATTAACCTTATTCCCGAAGTCAAATATTTCAACTAATTAGGGATTTAGACTGTAACAAGGTTTTAATACTTTGTTAATAATTACACCAGGTTATCGACTGCGTGTAATCCAAGGTTTTAATACTTTGTTAACAATTACTCCAATTACCCTTGTATGTAATCCACCCCTGTTTTAATAAGATATGAACATTAATTTACCCACTTGATCAGTTTGAATAATCAAATACCCAACCCGAATAATTAATTAAATGATCATAAAAGATGTCGTATAACTGTCACTAAATAGGACATGCATAATCATTTAATAATTATTAGATTAACTAATTTGAAGATAGGTTCGACAGATTCCAATGAGTTGTCATTCGATTAGACAATACCCCCCATCTATTAATAGTCCATAGTCCAATGTCCACAAGTGTCAGTCTTTTTTCCAAACACTAATTATGGTACAAAATCCAATAATCCCGTCTTAATATTTAGTCCAACATCAGGATTACTTCGGCTTAAATAAGCATAATAATAACTTAGTTACGATACATTGATTTAAAAATGAAGAACATAGCTTACAGTGATTATTAATAGCGTAGCGTTACACGGACAGAGTTCCGACTTTAAAACCCGTAAAACATTCCTTATAATAACTCAATTATTATTAACTTAATATTATAATTATAAATATATATTATGTTTACAGAGAGAGAGAAAGAAAGAAGAAAAGGTGCAATGAACTCGGCAGAATACTGAGCTATTTATAGGACATTTTGTGAAATTGATCCCCATGCAAGTGCATGAGGTTTTAGTGTATTTGCCATGCACTTGCATGGGCTTGGTTTCCAACTCCAATTGTTTTCAAAACGTGGGCGGCCAACATATTTTAATATTTATAATATAATATATATAATTTTATATAATTATATATATATTATATTATATTCTTGTGCATAGTTGACTTGTAATTTTAGCTCTGTTGAGTTGTACGTTGTTACTCTTAGATATCTTGTACTTTACGTTCCGCGGCTTGTACTCTTGTCATTTTTAGACGTTATTCATCAATAAATTGAACTACTTGGATTGTATCTTGTACATTTGAGCTTTTTGGTCATTTGCGTCTTTAAATCTTTATTTGCGTCTTCAGTCTTCGCACTTACTTATTTAAACGAATATTACTTGAAAATAGAATAATTGCAACTGAAAATTCTACATATTTGAAGGATATTGTGCCTAAATATATGTTCATTTGGAGCACTATCAAATATCCCCACACTTGAACGTTGCTTGTCCTCAAGAAATATAGAACTTGAAATTAAATCACACTTCACTCGAATCACTTTTTTATTCTCACACTTTATACATCAGTGATTTTGATATGGTAGTATAAACAATGATAGTAATGATGTGGTTTACAGTCCCACATGACTATGAAAATTTAGATCCTTAGGGAAATTGGATCTTTATGAAAACATTTGATCTTTTGAAAATTCATTCTAGCTTTTACCCTAGATAAGTTTTCCGGAATAACCCTTCATCGGTGTTTGCAAAATATTTTTGTAGGTTTTGTGGGTTTCAGATTTTAAAATTTTAGCTTAAAACTTGTGGTTTTGTGTCACCCACTTGCTAACCTTGTATTAGGAAAGCACACGTCCAGTTTACTTGTCCCTTATATTACCTTTCAGTAAACGACCGTCTGGTTTTAAAGGAAAGCGTTGAACAAGCAACTATTTAGGCGATGTCTAATGACATGCAGATGTTCATGGTCCACAACGTGTCGGATGCAATTACTATCCTTTGTAGGAACAATAGCAAAGATCACCCTATAGTTTTTCGGTCTTGCATAAGGTCCTGTCTTCAACCATGCTATGCAACCACCGTTCTTACGGTTGACACCCGATTTGGTTCAGGTGACCTAATGAATTCCGATGAATTCTCAGGATTTTACGTTCAATGGTAATGAAAGAATTGAAAATAGGTTTTCAGAAAACAAATCAGTTTTAATTTGATCAAAATATTTTCTCGTTCAAGCTCTAGTTTAGATATCATCGAATTCCATGAGTTTGTAATTCTCAATCTTTAAGGTCAATCTCAAAGATTGGGTAATATAAGGCTTAAACGCTGATTTTTGATCTTTAAAGGAGATTATCCTTTCTGGGGGTCTGATTCATTAGTCTTATCAAGCTAATTTGTGCGGCGCCCTCCCCATTTTATGAGACAAATCCTCTCATGATTAGGATAAGTCTGACCACTTGGCGACCCTGTTTGATGCTGAGGTCCGTGGATTTCCTGCTGATTTTAGAGATGACTTTTCTAGATTTTTCGTCAACCTACAGCTGGTCTGGACGACAACTTCCTGACCTAAATCAAGAAGCGCATTTCTTTTTAAGAAGACGTTACTTCATTTTTAATGATGGAATTGATTCATCATGTAGATCCATCTTTTCTTTCAAATGTATTACAATAAACCAGGTAAAACTGATTAATATAGTTCAAAACAAAAGCACCTGCAATAACTTTACAGAAACATGTGATAGATAGTTTTTAATTGAATAACTTGGTACATTCTCCCCACACTTGGCTTTTTTCATGCGTTTTTTTATTTTTAATAAATAAATTCAAGCGTTTTAGTTGTTTCTCAATTTATGTCCTCTTTTTAGGGTAACAATAATTTCGGCATTAACACCTAGTTTATCGTTCATAAATATGTATAAACATGTTTTTGAATTCATTTAGTTGAAAATTTTCCAAATTTTCATAAAATTTAGAAAACAAACCAAGTATAAACCCAAGAGAATTTATAACCCTTCCCCACACTTGAGATCATGCAATGCCCTCATTTGCATGAAATCAAACTATAATTATAAATTCACGAGGGTGATTAGTGTAGCAAAATGATTAAAAATACCCAGTTTGTAATTGCAAAGCTCGTCGAATGATAGATGGAGCGCCTCATCGTTCATTACTTTTGTTATTTTATCACACATGTTTTTCTTCAAAAATGGTTGCTTTTATGAACTGTTTGCTAATCTATGAAAATATGTCTTTTACCCTAATTTATTATGCATTTTTATTAACGAGTTATGCACTAACCCGAACCCCGAATTTAACGTTAAGTGGGGTTAGATTTCCCCACACTTAGCTGACGACATGTGAAGTCGGTAGAATAAGTTCCATGAATTAGAATAGTGAGCCAATTATTTACATCTCGGGTGGTGTTTAATATATCAATGGGTTTAAAGTTTAGACCCACCCGATCGTCACTACTTAATTCTTTTTTAAGTGCAGCTTTTAGTAAATGGATATTTCTCTTTTCTGGTTCTTGGTCAAATGGATCGTTATACACTGACATACATATTTCTTTAGGGTGGACAATTCCTAACATTTCCTTCTGTTCATTCTCGGGATCAAAGTTTTCACCTCTATTACCCAATTGGGTGAAATCCGAGGTGTCATTATCTATTATAGTTCGTAGTTCATCTTCGGTAGATGACTCGTTTATTGAGAATATTGGGTTGGAAGGTTGTGGGATGGTGAATTTCGGGATCGAAGCAAATTCTTCTTCATTAACGGTCCTTATCGGTCCCACCACTTTGGTCTCGGGGGTAAGATTTTCAACGTTATCGTTTTCCCAAGAGTACAAATTTCGTCGGTAGAGGCTATATGTTGTGAAATTGGTAAAACTGAATAAAAAGTATCATCGGGATAATTGGTGATTTCGGAGCTCTCGAATTTATCAAAATTCAATGATATGATATTTTCTTGCACAATACTCCTCATATCAACATGTGTGTAGTCTGATAGAGTTTCAGCTTGCTTATTTGCAAACTCTCTCATCTGTTCATTTTGAGCATCAAATTCTTCGAGTTTGATTTTCATATAATCTAATAAATTTTCAGACACATAATTTTCCTCGTCCTCTGGTTGTTGACTTTGGATATATTCTTGGGAATAATCCTAATTTGAATTGTATTCCTCATAATCATTCCATTCAGGTTCTATGGGTGCATAATTTTCCATAGGAACGTAATAATAACATTCCCATGTTGAATGATAATCTCCACAGATTTCACAACCAGTTATTGTTTGGTCATTCATGATCTAAGATTGACCGAACGAATTGTCATCAACACCCATTTGAGAGTATTGATGTGATTGATTTTGGATATCAGAAAGAGTTTCCAAAATATTTTCGAGATTTTCCATAATACGCTTATTACCAAAATTTAGCTACAATGTGGTGCATTTACTAATTATTCTATTAGTTTCAAAACTAAAAATTATATAAGTTATCAAATTAATAGACTTTTCTGCTTTTGCCCACGTTTCGAATAGCCAATAGATGTAGCAGGTAGCCAGGACCCTTTAAATCGGAAGTCCACAACTCGCCACTAACAAATCCAACTATTACTACGAACCAGAAAATTAGCGTCTATTGATTTAAAAATATTTTTTTTTTATTTTTTATTTATTTTAATTTAAAGTACAATACTTACAACTAATAGAAATAAAAAGAAAATATTACGGAGTAGGCAAAAATGGGTTGGCAGAATCTTTCTTTGAATGCTTTGAACTTGTAAATCATATGGGGTTGAATATTGGTTTTTGTGTGTGACTCATTGAATTTGTGTAGGTAGTCAAGAGTCTCAGTGAACTAGCTAGCCTACTGATCCTACCACCCTTTTATTTTATTTTTTTATTTTTTTAACAAATTTTTTTTACGAATTTTAATATTAATTTTGTATAATACTATTTAGAACTTGTAAATTAAAATGAAATAGAAACAGACGAATTGAGTTGTTTACGTAGTGTGTTCATTGTCAGGGAATCTTTTTAATTCCCCAAGAGCATGTTTTCTTTTTAGTCAAAAGTTCCTCTTTTTATGAGCAAAATCCATGTGAGTGTGTTATGTAATATATTAAATAATACTCCCTTACAAAATAAGAAATTATATATTTTTAAAAAGATATAGTTTTAATAAAATATAGCATTTTTCACCGAGTCCCCGGCAGCGGCGCCAAAAACTTGATGTGCGAGCGGAGGTGTACGAAATATACTATTATTTTTACTAGGAAATATTATACGATATGATACAAGTTTTAATTAATTTACGGATGGGATATACCTAAACCTTGCTACAACACTTGTAGGCAGTGTACCTAATCGTAGAGTAGTTTAGCTTTTAGTAAGTCCGGTTCATTCCACAGGGAGCTAGTGATTACGTACTATATTTTTAACAACTATATTTATATAAAATATATATAATTATATATAGTAATATTATTATTATAAAAGGGGGTTTACCGTTTAATGACCGATTTGTCGATTTTATATTTTAAGCGTAAAGATGAATGACAATAATTAAAGTGCGTAAAATAAATGACAAAATTTAAATGACGATATATAAAATTGCGAATAATAAAATGACAATAATTAAAAGTACGATGAGAAATACAATAAAAGTATTATGCTTATTTAAACTTCCGTAATCATGATGTTTGACGTTTTGATTTTAATTTAATACTCTGGGTTAATTGTCCTTTGTCCTAGATTATTTGAAACCTATCTGGTTTTTACCCATAATAGTCCATCGGTCATAATTATAAAATGCTCGTCAAATTAACCTTATTCCCGAAGTCAAATATTCCAACTAATTAGGGATTTAGACTGTAACAAGGTTTTAATACTTTGTTAATAATTACACCAGGTTATCGACTGCGTGTAATCCAAGGTTTTAATACTTTGTTAACAATTACACCAATTACCCTTGTATGTAATCCACCCCTATTTTAATAAGATATGAACATTAATTTACCCACTTGATCAGTTTGAATAATCAATTACCCAACCCGAATAATTAATTAAATGATCATAAAAGATGTCGTATAACTGTCACTAAATAGGACATGCATAATCATTTAATAATTATTAGATTAACTAATTTGAAGATAGGTTCGACAGATTCCAATGAGTTGTCATTCGATTAGACAATACCCTCCATCTATTAATAGTCCATAGTCCAATGTCCACAAGTGTCGGTCTTTTGTCTAAACCCTAATTATGGTACAAAATCCAATAACCCCGTCTTAATATTTAATCCAACATCACGATTACTTCGGCTCAAATAAGCATAATAATAACTTAGTTATGATACATTAATTTAAAAAGGAAGAACATAGCTTACAGTGATTATTAATAGCGTAGTGTTACACGGACATAGTTCCGACTTTAAAACCCGTAAAATATTCCTTACAATAACCCAATTATTATTAACTTAATATTAAAATTAATATTATAATTCTAAATATATTATGTTTACAGAGATAAAGAAAGAAGAAAAGGTGTAATGAACTCGGCAGAATACTGAGCTATTTATAGGACATTTTGTGAAATTGATCCTCATGAAAGTGCATGAGGTTTTAGTGTATTTGCCATGCACTTGTATGGGCTTGGTTTCCAGCTCCAATTGTTTTCAAAACGTGGGCGACCAACATATTTTAATGTTTATAATATAATATATATAATTATATATATATATATATATATATATATATATATATATATATATATATATATATATATATATATATATATATATATATATATATATATATATATATATATATATATATATATATATATATATATATTCTTGTGCATAGTTGACGTGTAATTTTAGCTCTGTTGAGTTGTACGTTGTTACTCGGTTTATGTCCCGGTTTCGATTTTTTGAACGTCTTTTCGTACGCTTAGATATCTTGTACTTTGCATTCCGCGGCTTGTACTCTTGTCATTTTTAGACGTTATTCATCAATAAATTGAACCACTTGGATTGTATTTTGTACATTGTAGGTTTTTGGTCATTTGCATCTTCAAATCTTTATTTGCGTCTTCAGTCTTAACACTTATTTATTTAAACGAATATTACTTGAAAATAGAACAATTGGAACTGAAAACTTTACATATTGGAAGGATATTGTGCCTAAATATATGTTCATTTGGAGCACTATCAGTACTGATCATACATCACTTGATCTTGAAACTACCCCAATCCGTTTAACCAAAAACGGCGTACATTTTTTTTATAAGATAGGTCTCAATAGCATCCAAGTACACAACCATTTCAAAATAGTTTGTCGTATACAAATTATCATAATAACACGTTAACATTTTATCTCGACTCTTGGTTTACAAATGCCATCATACATCCTTACGAGAATGTATTTCACATACAAGGTTTTACTCGACACAACCAAACAATACGACCTCGAAACATTTATTCAACACCACGATTAAGACACGATAGCCCAACCCGATACCAAGAGTATAATCCCAAGGATCTACCAAATCCCCAATCCACATCCATATCCGAAAGCTACCCCATCGAGCCCAGGCGCTCCTACGCAACTAGTCTATCAACTAGCTAGCTTAACAAAACAATTCCTGTAAAAAGGTAAACAACGAGAGGGGTAAGCTTGAAGCTTAGTGAATGCAATAATTATACACATACATATATAATATACCTACTTGCAAACAATTACACACATACCGCATATACGCTAGTAATATAATTAGCTTACCATCTCAAGTACAAAGCTACAAACCTCCAATCCCACAACCAGCATAATCGTTAGCATATAATCGAACAATATAAATATGCTATACTACAACACATACACAACAATATGGTGAACCATACACCCGTCATGGTGCTACCGACGCTTTGGTTCACACCATACGCCTTAGTCATGATGCTACCGGCGCTTTGGTTCACATCACAACTTGAGTCATACTCATGTTAAAGTGCTACCGGCTCTTTGGTTCACACTCTAACAATTAACGCGAATGTGCTACCGGCGCTTTGGTTCACACCCTAACAATTTACACTTTAGTGCTACCAGCTCTTTGGTTCACACTACAACATATATGCCATGATGCTACCGGCACTTTGGTTCACATCATAGCACATTCGTACATGCTATGGCACTACCGGCGCTTTGGTTCATGCCATAACACACGTACTACTATGCTACCGGCTCTTTGGTTCACATCGTAGCACACCCGCACATACTATGGCACTACCGGCTCTTTGGTTCATACCATAGTATTCAAATAAATACATTATATACCTACGCATATAATTATTCCACTCACCTCGAGATGCCCGCACAAGTCATAATGTAAGTCGTCTCCAAATGCAACCGAGCAATCTTTTACCTATAATTCGCATATAGATATACACATAATCAACATACATTCTTTACAAGAGAATTCGACGACAATGCCCTTAACCAAGGGTTTATACCTACCTCCACAATCCACCCATTTAGACACCTAAAGTGCAAAGTACACCTTTTTATACTTTTAACGACACTCGAAGGTCCAAAACTAACGAGACTAGTTCCCGCGTTCCTGAAATACCAAAATACAACAACTTAGCCTTTAAACGCATATTATCTTGTATATTACACAAAAAACCCATTTCATAGTTGACCAAGTTTGACTTTATGGTCAAAATAACAATTTTAACCCGAAATCATTTTCAACGATTACTTTCATTCAAAAACTTCATTTAACACTTAACAAAAGTGTTTAACATCCCTTTGACCAAAACTAGTGTCATCATCAAGTTTGACCCAATTCAATTTACCCATTTTGAACAAAGTCATAAAAATGCCCAAACTAACCAATAAACACTAACACAAGTGAAAATGGCCCTAATACACGAATTAAACCAAATCACAAGTGTTAAACACTTAGCTTACCCAATTTGACACATAAACCCTAATTTTGACCCATTTCAAAATTAGTCAACCCAAATACACCCAAAAGGGTTCTAACACTTCCAAAATCACTAAACTAAGTGATTACACCCAAAACCAAAGCCTAATCATGGCTAAAACGTCAATCAACCCAAAACCCGCCATGTATCAAAAATAACTAGTTTTCATAAACCCACTTCATCATCTAAATGGGTTTTACAACTAACAAGCTCAAAACCGTAACTTGAATATCAAATCATAAAGATGAATTTCGGAGTTAGAACTTACCATCACTACCACAACATAGCCGTGAATGAGGAGAACAACATTAACTCTTGAGACTCGACATGAATCACCCTTCTTCTTCTCCAAAACCTTGATTCTCTCTTTAGAACCTCTTACTGTCTCACTAGGGTTTCAAATGAATGGGAAGGAAGAAATGAGAAGGAAATGAGGTTTGGATAAGGTTGGGATCAGTTTTATGGCCAAAAACCCGTCCACATGTGAAATACCAATTTTGCCCTTCATTTAACTCATTAAAAGGCTGAAAAGCATCAGATCATGCCTATTGTCGCACCGCAGAGTAAACCCTCCGCGTCGTGGCCTAAAGGGTGATTTTAGATCACATTTTCAAGCTTTCTGACCCTCAAAAAGCATCAGATCATGCCTGTTTCATCCGAACTTCAACAACTTGTTTTGGCCATAACTTTTTGACCGTAACTCCGTTTTCGATGAATCAAATATCGTTGGAAATGTAATAAGATTTCCTTTCTAATGGTAAGGTTTTGAACATCAACTCAAACTTTATTTGGGGTCAAAAAGGTACGTACACACCTTGTAACTCAAACAACGTCCAGTTTTCTTCGACATTCGAACAAGCAAAACGTACATGATTGGTACCCTTCATACACGCATCATACAATCATTTTTATACAATTATACAACCAAGTATGAACACTCTAAAGATCAATTATGTACCTCGGACATGTATGATGAAAAACGGGATGTTACAACTCTCCCCCACTTAAATTGGTTAACGTCCTCGTGATCCGCACCATCACTAGAAATTAAGCACTTCTCCCTCGAACACTTCCGCTTCCAACATGGAGTTACACATGTAGTAAATCACGCATCCGAATTCTCGCTTCGTACACTAACGCATCATTTTACAACAACCATACTTTATACTTCCACTCAACTAAAATTTCCACCACTCACTCGGAAGTACACCGTGGAAAGTTCATAATATTCTTCCTATGTCCTTATCATTCCATTGTTTTCAACGATATCGGGTAATCAATCCACGAAACAAAACAACCGCAACTGTTTGCTCCTACACTGAGTATCCAAACTCGTACCATACACCTCACAATCGTCCTAAAAGTAGAGCAATTCACGACAATCATAAATGTTCTCTATTCCAAGAACCAACCTCTCTTGTCTCCATAACCGGGTTATTCCTTCAACGAATGAAATTTTGGTACCGCCAAATAATCACACTGGGAACACAAACTTTCCCATCAATCGATCCGCACACGACCACCAGTCTCAGGATTAATTCAGGACGACATTAATACACCACGAACTAGGCAAAACATCAACACTCGACACAGGGTTTCTCCCTTAACCCTACAACACATCCACACACTACGGCTTCCTAGTACTAGCATGGAAACTATTCGTGTACTAGAATCCCGTCAACCACGAATTACCATCACAACAATTAGCAATTCATCGCGCGACCCACCGAATATCCTCCAACGCCGAGTAAATCTTCCTACTTAGACCGTCCGTTAGGGATGGTCTCGACATCTCAATGCAACCTACGGGTCACATCACTAGGGTACACACTCTCGCAACCAAACAACATCTGCGTGTCTCTACGTGAGATAATCAATACCGAAACTTCCGCCTCACAATCGTCCATAAAGTGGAATAATCCACTCGACAATTTCTACGATCACGTTTCCCGATAGGAAAATACATCATCCACCACAATATTGAACTTGTACCCATTCAATAATACTATCCGAGTTTTGTAGCAACCCAGCTTTTACATTATGAGAGCACCTGCAACAGCAACTTCATTCTCTCACTCCGAGATTTCAAACCTCACATTTGGTCTCACACCGCACAATGGTACTACACGACCATCTTACATAAGAAAACTTACAATTCTTTCGATCCCATCATCACAATCTTCAAGCATAACATTTGCGGAATTGTAACTCATGATCACAATGAACAATCTCGAGTCGTCATCAACAACCCATCACTCTTCCTCGTTAGGAACTCCGAATACCTATTGAGGCTTAGCACGGTACATTCCGACACTTTGCTATACGTAACACCACCGGACATTCCTCGGACGGTAGTAAAAATTCCCCACTTAGGTTTCAGCTCCACCTTCTCACCGCTAAGATGATAGCATCACGCGGAATTACCATTCCACAACACACATGATCATTCTCAACACTGATTATAAACACCGAATCACCGCAAACTCACTATAGGCTCTCAGAGCCGTCATACACAATCACTAGAGATGTCGTACACGCGACGACCTCGCACCTTCATACCACAAATCACAACTAACGGCCCTTTATCGTTCGCAAAGCGGACTCCACCAAAGTTCTACGTATGCCTTTAAGCCTAGGCATATGCCACTCCGCTTAATCAGTCGCGTATCTCAGTCGAGATCACTCGACCTTCCACGCAACGAACCTTTACCAACAATTGCTCACTCTCATGGAGAAGAGTGACCAATCCGACACAATAATTGCATCGACCGCAATATCAACACTTCATCATAGCCTTCGGCCTAACCGTCCACGAACTCCATTACCGGCTCACCGGTTATCTTCACCCATTTAACACTTAAGAGCAACAAGATTCGGTTATCCGTAACTTCCCAAGAAGTATTTACCGAAATGCTCTTAAACTTCGATTTTCATAACCGTCGAATTACAATCACTCGTCGATCACTATTGTAATCTCCGCTGCTTCTAAGGGCATATCACGGTCACCCTAAGCATAAAGTGATCACACCACTACCGGAGTTAACCATTACACTAGCAGGTATAAAGAGGCACCTGATGCTGTGTCATGCAGACTCCCACCACAATCTACCAAAATTTAGAACTCGATCTTTGGGTTCCATACACCCGATGTCGCCCACCTCTCCACAATAATGACCCGAAGTCATAACTACCCAAAAAACCTTACGGTTTATTGTCTTATCGAAGGTTTCTACCGATCACACACTACCCGCAATTTCCACAAGGCCAAACGATATAGCCTAATGAAACCTTCCGTCCTACACCAAGGAGATGCTCGGGAACACCAAGTCTTACTCCCTTTCTCACATCGGCACAACCACTACAACAAGGGATATTCCGTTAGGAATGTTACCCTATAATCCACAACCCAATAACACAATCATCATTACACGGGTCTCACTCACATGAGTTTAACGACCCGAAGAATCCTCGATTCACCAATTCCAAGGCAAAATTACCACTAGAATCCTCACACGATCCTCTAACCCTCTCACTATACCGAGTGTAACCTAATTCTACAATCATTAGACTCGATATGTTCCATCACGAGATTTAAGTCTTCGTCACATATACACTCACTAATCGGTCATCCTAGTTACAATGAGTAACTACAACGAATGACAATCTCAAAATGCACCCACTACTTAGTGTGACTAAGCACGCACCAAACTCGTGAGTTGGCTCACTCACTTAACTAAACGAATCCACCGTAACACTTCCCGACTCACAAGGAACTCAATGTGACAACAAGCACATCACCCGAGACAACTATAACCTAGGAACCATAAAAGATTCCTCACCCATCCCGATTCTAGCCCAACCATGCCACGTTTCCTCCGCTCAGTACTCGTTATGTCATGCTTGGTGTCAAGATACACGTTCGTAATAATGGTGATCGGTCACTATTACAAATGCGTACCTTACCATTTTCACATGGTCACGCAAAGTACTTTACCCAAACTGACGCAACATTCACACAAGATAACACGCGATAAATCCTAGTACCCGAATGACCAAAGTCCTTACCGTGAACTTGATCACTCAAAACCGTCAAACATTTGAATCTCTCCAATAGATTCATCCCTAGGACACCGCACTAATTAGATACATGTATATATATACACCTATATTCAATATAATAATAAATGTACACAAGTACACCGCAACAATAAGTCAACCTACAACCTAGGTGACTATCACTAAAACAATATCCAGGTTTACCTACTTACATCAGGCACTTTCAAATCTCAGTCTAACCCGTATTCCTACAAGTCTCGCAGATAATGCATAACCGCCAATAAGTCTAAGACTAGGCACCTATTCTAAGGTTACCTAATTCCCTTAGACTATGCTCTGATACCACTTGAAACAACCCCAGTCCGTTTAACCAAAAACGGAGTACATTTTTTTTATAAGATAGGTGAGACGACCCGTCCTAATTCATAAGGACGAATACAATAACATATGATTACATTGCGAGGTATTTGACCTCTAAATGATACATTTTACAAACATTGCATTCGTTTTTAAAAGAAAAACTTTCATTACATCGATAGTTAACAGGCATGTATACCATTTCATATTATATCAACTATCAATGACTTAATAATAATCTTGTTGAACTCAACGACTCGAATGCAACGTCTTTTGAAATATGTCATGAATGACTCCAAGTAATATCTTTAAAATGAACAAATGCACAGCGGAAGATTTCTTTAATACCTGAGAATAAATATGCTTTAAAGTGTCAACCAAAAGGTTGGTGAATTCATTAGTTCATCAAGAATAATCATTTCCATTAATTTAATAGACCACAAGATTTTCATTTTCATTTCTCATAAACATCATGCATCTGCATAAAAATCATTCATATGGATTGAACCCCTGGTAACCGACATTAACAAAATGCATCTAGAATATCTCCAAAACAGAACCACTCATCTGTAGAGAAAAATCGAAGTACTAAAGCAGTTCAAATTTTATGACTCGGGCGTGTCAAAGCCCATAGATCTATCTTTAGGATTTGCATCAATTAGTGGCAGTTATAATAAACACCAATTCTTAAGCTACCAAGTTCAACAAGGGCGGTATCCGATATAAAAATTCAACCATAGAATGTAGTTTGAATTACTTGTGTCTATTTCATCAAACATTTATAGAAGTGCATGTATTCTCAGTTCCAAAAATATATATTGCAAAAGCATTTAAAAGGGGGAGCAAATGAAACTCACAATACTGTATTTCGTAGTAAAAATAAATACGATGGCATTGAACATGTGCAAAGTTGGCCTCAGATTCACGAACCTATATTAAGTATATATATTTATATGTTGTTCAATATCTGTCTAGCAATTTAGGTCAAGTCGTAGTGTATCACAATCCTAATGCTCGAGATTATCATGCAAGAGTCAACAAAAGTATAATTGACCAAAATGACTTCCAAAATATATACATGTTTAATATATAACATAAATATAGTAGTTTTATATATTTAAATATATTTATTAGATTTTATTAGAGTAAATAAAATAAATCGTAAAAATTTATATTAAAATTTATATATAATAAAAATATACTTTTATATATATCTTAAGTAATAAAATTTATAAGGTTCTCTTAATATCATAAAAAATATAATGGTATGTATTATTAATGTAATTATATTACATGTGGTAAAATATCTTTGTATCACATATTCATTTGATAAAATAATATTGATAATAATAATAACAAGTAAAAGTTGTATTATTTTGTATTAATAATAATTATTATTATTATTCAACTAATAATAATAACAATATTTATATTTACTAATGACGATATTAATTATGATAAAATGATAATTCTAATCATGATAATCTTAATAATTTTGGTATTTTTTAATATTAACAGTAATAATAATATTTTATAAAAATAATAATTCTATTCAAAATGATAATTTTTAATAATAATAATACTAAAATGATTATAATATTTTATAATAACAGTGATATTTCTATTTAAAATGATAATTTTAATAAAAATGATGGTTTAAATATTAATGATACTTTTGATGATAAAAATAATAAAATGATAGTTTTGATAAAAATATTAATTACTTTAATAATATTAATAATAATAATAATAATCATAATAATAATAATAATAATAATAATAATAATAATAATAATAATAATAATAATAATAATAATAATAATAATAATAATATTGATTATTAGATAATAATAATAATAATAACGACGATAACGATAACGATAACGATAACGATAATCATTTTAACAATAATACTTTAAAATTATAGATAATTCAATTGACGATATCTTTTAATCCGTTCATCGAAATCATACACTTTCTAAATGAAAATTTATTAATTTTTCGCCAGCTTTCCAACGACATGCATATCATATACCTTATTTCAGTAGCATATGTATCAAATTCATAATTCATCAAAACTATCTACCGACGAAATTAAACATACAAGCTTGCATAATCATATATACTCGAGCACTAGTCAGGGATACATTACTAATAAAAGTTAAGTTATGAGTGCTCACGTATCAATATTGAGATTCAATATTGCAGGAAAGTACGTAGACGCAACGGAAATGATAAACACTAGATTGACCTCACGAAGATATCCCCGAACTTTACCTATAATCTCCATAGCAATAACCTATAATTCCCTTAGCTTTGACTCACTCGAAAACCATTTTTGAAATCGATTGGACATGACTTCATCGTAGTATTTTATGTATAAATACTAATAATAATAATATGTTAATAATAATAAGATTAATATTAATAATCTTAATATTATTAATAATAATATTAATAATATATATATATATATATATATATATATATATATATATATATATATATATATATATATATATATATATATATATATATACGGAGGAAGTAGAATATATGAGTGAATGTGTGTGTGATAAACAACTGAAATCGAGCGAACTTTATAGATCATTTCTGTCCCATGATTCCATGCGATCACATGGGTTTAGTGAGCATTTCTCATGCGATCGCATGAGCCTGTTGTCCAGCTGTCATCCATCGTTTTATCCTTGCCGACACTCGTTTATTAGTATTTAATATATATATTTATTTAATTTATATAATTATATATATATATATATATATATATATATATATATATATATATATATATATATAATATAATATTCACATGCATAGTTAGTTTGTAATTTTCGTTCCAAAGACTCGTACATTTACGCTCGACTTATGTCCTGGATTTGGTTTTTCAAATGACGTTTCGTACGCTATAAAATCTTGCACTTTACATTTCGTGACTCGTACCCTTGTCAAAATATAGACTAAAATCATTGATAAATCATATTACATGAAGTGTAACTTATACATTTGAGTGTTTTGGTTATTTGCTTCTGTAAATCAACTTCTCGTTGTTTATTAAAATATATTTAATAATATTTATATAATGTTACTTAAATCAAAACGTTTTATAATTATATTAATATTACTTTGTAAAATATATATATATATATATATATATATATATATATATATATATATATATATATATATATATATATATATATATATATATATATATATATATATATATATATATATATATATTCATATCTTTATTTAGGAATATAATTTATATATATATTTGGAGTATTTATTTATTATAATATTTAGTTTTTCAAAAACTAGTTATATTTATAATTTAAACTCGTTTAAATAATAGAAGTTATTATATCAAATAATGTTTTGAGTAATATGAAAACTAAATAATTAATTTACCAAGGGTCACGAGGCAATCACTGTAAAGTATGCTTTTGAAATTTAAACGAGAATCTTTATTAACTCTTGACTAACTTTCATTAATGACACTTTTGTAAATCATATTTCCAAATATTTCGAATACTGATAAAAAGGACAGATTTCTTAAATCGGAGTGGACCTCTCAATAGAGACTCGTAATCAGTGAATCTTGATAACTCAATCATTTGATATAATCATTCAATTTCGTCGATAAATATATCAAACATATACGGAAACAAATACGTTCATGTAAAGTATTATATGTCTAATACCTTGTTAACATTTTCAAGTTACAATATATATACATATATATATATATATATATATATATATATATATATAAACATATTCATTTATATAATGATTCGTGAATCGTCGAAACTTGGTCGAGGTTAAATGAATGCATGAACACAGTTTAAATTTCTTGAGATTCAACTTTACAAACTTTACTTATCGTGTCGGAATAATATAAAAATAAAGTTTAAATTTGGTCGGAAATTTCTGGGTCGTCACAGTACCTACCCGTTAAAGAAATTTCGTCCCTAAAATTTGATCGAGGTTGTCATGGATAACAACAAGAATGTTTTCATGACGAATATGAGTTGATAAATAGAATTTTATCATCATTGAGTAATATAGATAAAATAATTTGATTACACGAAGAGTATAAGTGAAGCTATCACAAAAAGTGAAATGAATAAATGCAGATTCATTTTAACCAGTGACGTAGTCACGGTTGCTTTCCGGATTTTAAGGAATTTAGAGAAAATCTTCTTCATACGATTTGGTCCTTCGATAATTAAGGAAATTTAGATCCGCTTTGATTAAATGCGATAATCTGTTTTGATTGCCCTGTCGAATATTTTACTATATATCCACCCTCTTCGTTTCCTTATTTCCACATCTCATACCTTCAATTCTTTCTCCCTCAATTCATACTTTGAAGCATTCGTCAGTATGCTCCATCCAGTTCTAATTCTTGATATACTTCTAACTTTTATATCTGTCATTCTTCTTTTTTATCTGCCACCGGAAGAATCTATTTACTTCTACTATACTCTTGGTTTTATATTGTTTTAGTCATCCCGTGTCTTTATATTGCTATATGCATCGATATATATACGGTTTATAATTTCTGGGTGGTTGTTGGGTTTTATATCTTCATTTATATTTCGATGTCTCTGCTTCTGTCTTTATATAATCATTGACATTCACAGTTAATGCTTTCTTCTATTTGCTGTGATTTACACTCCAATTTCTATTTCGGAGCTTCATTCTTTTATTTTCTCTTCTTCCCGTTAAGCACCGCATGTAATGGTTTAGAATTCGAAGATATGAATTTCGGAATGAACATGGTTAATGTTCTAAGAAAGAAATTGTAATGTCACAATCTTGATTTTTCAAATTACCAGAATACCTCGAAAAAGACCGAATCATCAAGAATTATTTTCTTGATATTTTAGAGGTTAAATAGAATACAAGAGTCGTGTAACATGGCACATGATAACGGTATGGTCTATGAATCGTCATGTCCCATTAGAAACTCAGCATGACTTACTGTAATATAATCACGTTGATCAAGTGTCATTATATTATAGTAACTCATGCTTCAGTTCCCAACACCACTTCAAAAACATTGATATTTTAAACTCGAAGGTTTCAGAATTTAGAAACTAAAATAGTTTCTTTTATGATGTAACACATATAGCGTGAAGAGATAAATAATCTCAGATGAGAATAGCTATGAATATATCTTCAGAAATATCGAGGATATTTATAATGAAAGATACGATGATATCTTAGAATATCTAAGGTCAGAGGAAGATGAAGAATATTGTCCTCAAGGGTTTAGAGTAAGGAGCAACGTATTCGTTAAAGACTTCAGTAGGCATTGAATGATTTAGATTCTTTGAAGGTAGATTTCATCTTTGTGATTTTTCTACATCCTCCTTCATGGTTTGCTCAATTCGTTTTCCAGTTCCAAACCTTCTCTTTTTCTGAGCTTTGCTAACACACTATTCTTTATCATCAAACTTTGGACCGGACCGGTCATCTACTGTTTCTGCTGCTTCATTCAGCTTTTCTAAAAATTCAGAGAACTAAATCGTAGATTGGGGTGTTTTTCAGAAACTTCACATTCGAAGTATATAAGTCTAGGAGATAGACGTTATATGTACACATATAACTGTTGGCGTAGACATGCTGCAAGATTTCAAAATACTGATTGCTGATTCCCAGTATTTGGCATGACAATTCTTGTTACAAGATGCGGATGAGTAAATGATGGAGTTTCGATAAATATATTGATTTTTAGGAAAGTCAAAGATCAGTGAAGTTGTTGGTAAGTTTATTGCTAATGTGGTGAGATATAAAAGGTTCACCGGTAATAATGATTAAGGGGTAATCGTCATAATAAGGCTTATTCGAATGAACAATTGAAGTTGATTTGTTGGAGCTGTGACAAAACTGTCTACTTTGAAAAGGGACTGAAAAGTTATTTTTGCTAATAAATGCCAAAGAATCTGACGCGAATACGTGTTTAAACTTTTACTTTGGTTTTCAAGAGTTTTTCAGGTACATAACTGTGGGTAACATGTGGTTGGATCATCATCTCGATTGTTCATTAATTGAAGTGTCTTCAGGAATTTCGAAGGGTTTGAACACAGATTGTAATCGTTAATATACCTATGATGTTCTAGAATTTTTGAATGATACGAATATTTTTCTGGGTTTTATGAATAGAAGTGATTTTCTATCACAGTTTTGAAATCAAAATATAGTTTTGAAAGATGTAGGAATCTAAGAGTGATGATACCGGTTATATCTCGAATTGAATTCTGAGGTTTCAAAAATCAGAATATGTAATTGGATTTGAATGAGTATGGTTGTTTTTGATTTCCATAAAAGAATGTATATCATTATGAAGGTAGTGAGTATAGTTGATGATTGCTGAATCAGAATCGAGGAACGTAACATATTAATTGTGAATTTATATCTCTCGGATATTACCTACCCGTTAAAAAAAATTTCACAAATAACATTTTTGTACAAATGAATTTTATTACAGTCTTTATGAAAATATATATGTATGTATATTTTCTTCAGATGTAATGTAGATTTAATGAGTTAATATTAAATTAAACTCATTTGATTTTCGGCTGGAGTTAGAAATGAATAATTTCTAAAACTTTAGAAATTTCCTAATTTTCTTGGATTATCACTTCATCGTAAATGAAATTATGAATCAATGCTTCATCATTCATTTTTTACTGATATTTACTCAGTGAATGATGTTGGTGTTCGTGGGATTCTTGTAAACTTCGCAAGATACGAATGATGTTCTCTAAAAAGTTTCCAGTATATCGAAAGTGTAAAATCAAATATGTAATTTAATAATACATTTAGTTTATTATGAAATGGAATTCATTGAATTGAAACAGAAATTGTAATTAATGATGCTTAAGTTGTTAACGAATGATGTACATCATAGCATATTAATAATATGAATTTAACCTAGTAGTATCTACCCCTTTTTAATTCATACATAATAGCTTCATACGAAAAGATATATTATGGTTTCAAAATTTATTTATATATAAGATATACATATAAATTCTTCAGTGAAAATGAGTTAATACTTCATAACTTGTTGATACAGTATAGTGATGATGTTTGTGGTGATTATAGATCAAGTTGAACTTGTGATTTGTAGGTGCTGCTGATGCTGACGATGCTGACGGCACTGACGGTGCTGGTGATGCTAACGGTATTGTTGATGCTACTGGTAAATCAATTCTAGCTTGTAAATCGTGCACCATTCCAGTCAGGGTTTCATTTCATCATTTCGCTCACTCATCTGGTTTACAATTAGAACTAGAATAAATAATCTCTAAAACTTTTAGAAACTATATATTCTTTGCAGAGTATTTCCTCGATGAAGTTATGAATCAATACTTCATCGTTTGTTGTTGTTGGTATCCCTTAGTTTTTACGGTGCGTATGATGTTGATGCTCTAGATACAGATTATGATGTTGAGGTGTGGGATGCGGATGTTGTTGGTGGTGGTAATGATTATGTTGGTGTTGATGATGGTGGTACTGTTGATGCCGGTGCTGCTGCTGGTATTTGTAACCTTTTCACCATATTCTCTAAAGCCAGTACCCGAGCGCGAAGATCTCTAACTTCTTCTATTACTCCAGGATGATTGGTGGTTCGGACGAGTGGGTGAATAAGATCTAGAATTTGAGATAATATGTAGTCGTGACGAGACACTCTGGAAATGAGAGAGAAAATGGTGTCTCGGACAGGTTCGCCGGTAAATGCTTCAGGTTCATCGCCAAGAGGGAAATGTGGTGGATGGAAGGGATCGCCTTCTTCTTGTCTCCAATGATTAAGTCGACTACGAACCCATCCCCAATTCATCCAGAATGATGATGGCTGATTGATTGATCGGTTTCGGTCACACTGCTTTCGGAGCTCGAGTGAAACTCCATATCGGAATCCGAGGAACTTGAACTAGTGGCGAGTTCCATTTCGTACGATTGAATAAAGGATATTTCGATATGAAATGATTTTCGACTTTCGGATGGTATTCTAATTATATAGAATATCTATATATATAGAACAAAATATTTCGTAGATTACGGAGGAATTTACGGAATATGTCAGGCAGAGTTTACAGTAACAGATACGCTAAGATATGAATTAGCAGATACGCTAAGATATGAATTTTGTCTATACACTATTCATGCAATCAATGCAGCAAGATGTGTCTAGACTAAGAATGATAAACATGTAATTTCCGACAAGAATGATAAGCAAACTTTTTGACATGCAGACACGGTCGAAGTCCAGACTCACTAATGCATCCTAACAACTATCAGCTAGACACACTAATGCAAGACCTGATTCGCTAAGACCACCGCTCTAATACCATATGAGACGACCCGTCCTAATTCATAAGGACGAATACAATAACATATGATTACATTGCGAGGTATTTGACCTCTAAATGATACATTTTACAAACATTGCATTCGTTTTTAAAAGACAAACTTTCATTACATCGAAAGTTAACAAGCATGCATACCATTTCATATTATATCAACTATCAATGACTTAATAATAATCTTGTTAAACTCAACGACTCGAATGGTACGTCTTTTGAAATATGCCATGAATGACTCCAACTAATATCTTTAAAATGAGCAAATGAACAGCGAAAGATTTCTTTAATACCTGAGAATAAACATGCTTTAAAGTATCAACCAAAATGTTGGTGAGTTCATTAGTTTATCATAAATAATCATTTCCATTAATTTAATAGACCACAAGATTTTTATTTTCATTTATCATAAACATCATGCATCTGCATAAAAATCATTCATATGGATTGAACCCCTGGTAACCGACATTAACAAAATGCATCTAGAATATCCCCAAAACAGAACCACTCGTCTTTAGAGAAAAATCGAAGTACTAAAGCAGTTCAAATTCTCTAACTGAGGTGTGTCAAAGCCCATAGATCTATTTTTAGGATTCGAGTCAATTGGTGGCAATTATAATAAACACCAATTCTTAGGCTACCAAGTTCAACAAGGGCGATATCCGGTATAAAAATTCAACCATAGAATGTAGTTTCGATTACTTGTGTCTATTTCGTCAAACATTTATAAAAGTACATGTATTCTTAGTCCCAAAAATATATATTGCAAAAGCATTTAAAAAGGGAGCAAATGAAACTCACAATACTGTATATCGTAGTAAAAATACATACGACGACATTGAACATGTGCAAAGTTGGCCTCGGATTCACGAACCTATATTAAGTATATATATGTATATGTTGATCAATATCTGTCTAGCAATTTATGTCAAGTCGTAGTGTATCACAATCCTAATGCTCGTGATTATCATGCAAGAGTCAACAAAAGTATAATTGACCAAAATGACTTCCAAAATCTATGCATGTTTAATATATAACATAAATATAGTAATTTTATATATTTAAATATATTTATTAGATTTTATTAGAGTAAATAAAATAAATCATAAAAATTTATATTAAAATTTATATATAATAAAAAAATACTTTTATATATCTTAAGTAATAAAATTTATAAGGTTATCTTAATATCATAAAAAAATATAATGGTATGTATTATTAATGTAATTATATTACATGTGATAAAATATCTTTGTATCACATATTCATTTGATAAAATAATATTGATAATAATTATAAAAAGTAAAAGTTGTATTATTTTGTATTAATAATAATAATAATTATTATTCTACTAATAATAATAACAAAATTTATATTTACTAATGACGATATTAATTATGATAAAATGATAATTCTAATCATGATAATCTTAATAATTTTGGTACTTTTTAATATTAACAGTAATAATAATATTTTATAAAAATAATAATTCTATTCAAAATGATAATTTTTAATAATAATAATACTAAAATGATTATGATATTTTATAATAGCAGTGATATTTCTATTTAAAATGATAATTTTAATAAAAATGATGGTTTTAATATTAATGATACTTTTGACGATAAAAATAATAAAATGATAGTTTTGATAAAAATATTAATTATTTTAATAATAATAATAATAATAATAATATTAATAATAATAATAATAATAATAATAATAATAATAATAATAATAATAATAATAATAATAATAATAATAATAATAATAATAATAATAATAATAATAATAATAATAATAATAATAATAATAATAATAATAATAATATTGATTATTAGATAATAATAATAATAACGATAATAACGACGATAACGATAACGATAACGATAACGATAACGATAACGATAACGATAATCATTTTAACAATAATTCTTTAAAATTATAGATAATTCAATTGACGATATCTTTTAATCCGTTCATCGAAATCATACACTTTCTAAATGAAAAGTTATTAATTTTTTGCCAGCTTTCCAACGACATACATATCATATACCTTATTTCAGTAGCATATGTATCAAATTCATAATTCATCAAAACTATATAACGACGAAATTAAACATACAAGATTGCATAATCATATATACTCGAGCACTAGTCAGGGATACATTACTAATAAAAGTTAAGTTATGAGTGCTCACGTATCAATATTGAGATTCAATATTGCAGGAAAGTAAGTAGACGCAACGGAAATGATAAACACTAGATTGACCTCACGAGCATACCCCCGAACTTTACCCATAATCTCCATAGCTATAACCCATAATTCCCTTAGCTTTGACTCACTTGAATACCATTTTTGAAATCGATTAGACATGACTTCGTCGTATTATTTTATGTATAAATACTAATAATAATAATATGCTAATAATAATAAGATTAATATTAATAATCTTAATATTAATAATAATAATAATAATAATATAAATCTAAATATATATATACGGAGGAAGTAGAATATATGAGTGAATGTGTGTGTGATAAACAACTGAAATCGAGCGAACTTGATAGATCATTTCTGTCCCGTGATTCCATGCGATCACATGGGTTTATTGGGCATTTCTCATGCGATCGCATGAGCCTGTTGTCCAGCTGCCATCCATCGTTTTATCCTTGCCGACACTCGTTTATTATTATTTAATATATATATATATATATATATATATATATATATATATATATATATATATTTATTTAATTTATATAATTATAAATATATAATATAATATTCACATGCATAGTTAGTTTATAATTTTCGTTCCAAAGACTCGTACGTTTACGCTCGACTTATGTCCTGGTTCCGGTTTTTCAAACGACGTTTCGTACACTATAAAATCTTGCACTTTACATTTCGTGACTCGTACCCTTGTCAAAATATAGACTAAAATCATTGATAAATTATATTACACGAAGTGTAACTTATACATTTGAGTGTTTTGGTTATTTGCTTCTGTAAATCAACTTCTCGTTGTTTATTAAAATATATTTAATAATATTTATATAATGTTACTTAAATCAAAACGTTTTATAATTATATTAATATTACTTTGTAAATATAAATATATATATATATATATATATATATATATATATATATATATATATATATATATATATATATATATATATATATATATTCATATCTTTATTTAGGAATATAATTTATATATATATTTGGAGTATTTATTTATTATAATATTTTGTTTTTCAAAAACTAGTTATATTTATAATTTAAACTCGCTTAAATAATAGAAGTTATTATATCAAATAATGTTTTGAGTAATATGAAAACTAAATAATTAATTTACCAAGGGTAACGAGACAATCACTGTAAAGTATGCTTTTGAAATTTAAACGGGAATCTTTATTAACTCTTGACTAACTTTCATTAATGACACTTTTGTAAATCTTATTTCCAAATATTTCGAATACTGATAAAAAGGACAGATTTCTTAAATCGGAGTGGACCTCTCAATAGAGACTCGTAATCAATGAATCTTGATAACTCAATCATTTGATATAATCGTTCAATTTCGTCGATAAATATATCAAACATATACGGAAACAAATACATTCATGTAAAGTATTATATGTCTAATACATTGTTAACATTTTCAAGTTACAATATATATACATATATATATATATATATATATATATATATATATATATATATATATATATATATATATATATATATATATATATATATATATATATATATATATATATATATATATATATATAAACATATTCATTTATATAATGATTCGTGAATCGTCGGAACTTGGTCGAGGTTATATGAATGTATTAACACAGTTTAAAATTCTTGAGATTCAACTTAACAAATTTGCTTATCGTGTCGGAATAATATAAAAATAAAGTTTAAATTTGGTCGGAAATTTCCGGTTCGTCACAATAGGTCCCAATAGCATCCAAGTACACAACCATTTCAAAATAGTTTATCGTATAAAAATTATCATAATAACACGTTAATGTTTTATCTCGACTCTTGGTTTACAAATGACATCATACATCCTTACGAGAAAGTATTTCACATACAAGGTTTGAGTCGACATAACCAAACGATACGACCTCGAAACATTTATTCAACACCACGGTTAAGACACGATAGCCCAACCCGATACCAAGAGCATAATTCCGAGGATCTACCAAATCCCCAATCCACATCTATATCCGAAAACTACCCCATCGAGCCCAGGCGCTCCTACGCAACTAGTCTATCAACTAGCTAGCTTCACAACACAATTCCTGTAAAAAGGTAAACAACGAGATGGGTAAGCTTGAAGCTTAGTGAATGCAATAATTATACACATACATATATAATATACCTACTTGCAAACACTTACACACATACCGCATATACGCTAGTAACATAATTCGCTTACCATCTCAAGTACAAAGCTACAAACCTCCAATCCCGCAACTAGCATAACCGTTAGCATATAATCGAACAATATAAATATGCTATACTACAACACATACACAACAATACGGTGAACCATACACGCGTCATGGTGCTACCGGCGCTTTGGTTCACACTATACGCCTTAGTCATGATGCTACTGGCTCTTTGATTCACATCACAACTTGAGTCATACTCATGTTAAAGTGCTACCGGCTCTTTGGTTCACACTCTAACAATTAACGCTAAGGTGCTACCGGCGCTTTGGTTCACACCCTAACAATTTACACTTTAGTGCTACCGGCGCTTTGGTTCACACTACAACATATATGCCATGATGCTACCGGCGCTTTGGTTCACATCATAGCACATTCGTACATGCTATGGCACTACCGGCGCTTTGGTTCATGCCATAACACACGTACTACGATGCTACTAGCTCTTTGGTTCACATCGTAGCACACTCGCACATACTATGGCACTACCTGCTCTTTGGTTCATACCATAGTATTAAAATAAATACATTATATACCTACGCATATAATTATTCCACTCACCTCGAGATGCCCTCACAAGTCATAATGTAAGTCGTCTCCAAACGCAACCGAGCAAGTTTTTACCTATAATTCGCATATAGAAATACACACAATCAACATACATTCTCTACAAGAGAATTCAACGACAATGCCCTTAACCAAGGGTTTATGCCTACCTCCACAATCCGCCCATTTAGACACCTAAAGTGCAAAGTACACCTTTTTATACTTTTAACGACATCCGAAGGTCCAAAACTAACGAGACTAGTTCCTGCGTTCCTGAAATACCAAAATACAACAACTTAGCCTTTAAACGCATACTATCTCGTATATTACACAAAAAAACCCGTTTCATAGTTGACCAAGTTTGACTTTATGGTCAAAATACCAATTTTAACCCGAAATCATTTCCAACGATTACTTTCATTCAAAAACTTTATTTAACACTTAACAAAAGTGTTTAACATCCCTTTGACCAAAACTAGTGTCATCATCAAGTTTGACCCAATTCAATTTACCCATTTTGACCAAGGTCATAAAAATGCCCAAACTAACCAATAATAACTAACACAAGTGAAAATGGCCCTAATACACGAATTAAACCAAATCACAAGTGTTAAACACTTAGCTTATCCAATTTGACACATAAACCCTAATTTTGACCCATTTCAAAATTAGTCAACCCAAATACACCCAAAAGGGTTCCAACACTTCCAAAATCACTAAACTAAGTGATTACACCCAAAACCAAAGCGTAATCATGGCCAAAACGTCAATCAACCCAAAACCCGCCATGTATTAAAAATAACTGGTTTCCATAAACCCACTTCATCATCTAAATGGGTTTTACAACTAACAAGCTCAAAACCCTAACTTGAATATCAAATCATAAAGATGAATTTCGGAGTTAGAAATTATCATCACTACCACAACGTAGCCGTGAACGAGGAGAACAACATTAACTCTTGAGACTCGACTTGAATCACCCTTCTTCTTTTCCAAAACCTTGATTCTCTCTCTAGCACCTCTTACTCTCTCACTAGGGTTTCAAATGAATGGGAAGGAAGAATTGAGAAGGAAATGAGGTTTGGATAAGGTTGGGATCATTTTTATGGCAAAAAACCCGTCCACATGTGAAATACCAATTTTTCCCTTCATTTAACTCATTAAAAGGCTGAAAAGCATCAGATCGTGCCTATTGTCGCGCCGCGGAGTAAACCCTCCGCGCCGTGGCCTAAAGGGTGATTTTAGATCACATTTTCAAGCTTTTTGACGCTCAAAATAGGCAATTGTCGCGCCGTGGCGATTCTGGTCGCGCCGCGGAGTTTGCCTGTTTCATCCGAACTTCAGCAACTTGTTTTGGCCATAACTTTTTGACCGTAACTCCGTTTTCGATGAATCAAATATCGTTGGAAACGTAATAAGATTTTCTTTCTAATGGTAAGGTTTTGAAACATCAACTCAAACTTTATTTGAGGTCAAAAAGGTACTTTAACGACCCGTCAAAGTACACTTGACGACCATCGTTATCTTGGTCCCACAGCTTGATCGAAACTCTATATGAATTTAATAAAACAACCTTGCATTCTTTATTTAAAAATGATTTCCTATAAAGGAAACCTACCAAAATGTATAAGTTTAAAAAAAAAAAAAAACTATACATAAATATTTTAACCAAAAGTTGACCAAAACAATGTCAACAATATCCACTATTAAATGTATCAAAATAGAATGCAAGTTAATGTTTAACAAAAGCTGCCATCATAAATATGCAGACCCTCTAAGCACAGCGGAAGCAATCAATCATGAACCTGAGAATAAAACATGCGAGTAACTGTCAACAAAAATGTTGAGTGAATTATAGGTTTAATATTGCAAACAATATTTAATTTAAACAATAAAAATTTATGTTTGAAACATAAAATCTCCTTTTTGGACCATAAAATTACATGCTAGAAAACATATAATAAAACATTATTCCATTTTCCGTGAGCCACCTGGTAACCACTTAACCCTTTATTTACCCTTGCCAAACACAATAAATAATATACACCGAACAAGTGTATCTACAACAAAATACGAAGTACTAAACATTCCGATTATAAATTGCTAGCGCGACTAGCTCGAAATGGGGTTGTCAAACCCGATAGATCTATCCGTAGGATTCGCGTTCACTAGTAGAAACTAGTGATTACAGTTACCAGACTAGGGAATATTTTTGTTCAACTCACAATGAATAATTTAAATCAACTTCCACTTGTGTCCAAAATATAAAATAAATTGCATGTATTCTCATCCTAAAAGAGTTAAAATAGAAAAATGAGACTATAACTCACCTTAATAGCAAAATAAGTAACCACACAAATATGCGAACAGCAAACGAAGTATAGTGATCAGGAATGATCACAATGCCGACCTATAAATAAAGCAGGTCGATATAAATAACTAACTTAGGTCAAGTCTTAGTATGATAACTATTTTACATGTTGCAAGTAGACATAGAACAACACTCAACATGCATCGGTTTGATCGGAACAACGTACGGACACATACTTTCTATTTATAGAAAGTTTCTATTTTTAGGAGATTTCCATTTTTGGAAAGTTTCTATTTTAGGAAAGTTTCTATTTTAGGAAAGTTTCTATTTTTGAAAAGTTTCTAAAATTAGAAAGCTTCTATTTTTAGAAAGTTTTAAGTTAGGAAAGTTTCCTTATTTAGAAAGTCAACAGAAGTCAACTAAAAGTCAAAGTCGACCGAAAGTCAACTCAAAAGTCAACTTAGTCAAACGTAGTCAACATTAATTTTAAAAGTGTAAGTTATAATAATAACATAAGTTATAATGTTTATTAAAGTTAAATATGAACAATTATGTCATAACATAAGTTTAATTAAATTAAAAAGATTTATTAAAGTTAACATAAGTTTAAATGATATAATTAATATAACATAAGTATTTAATTAATTAATTAAATATTAATCATAATATAAGTATTATTAATTAATAATAGATTTTAAATCACCTCGTAAGTATTATTAATTAATAATGAATTATTAATCATATCATAAGTTTCTAATTATAATTATTAAATCATATGTATTTAATAATTAAATTATAATTAAATAATAACTAAGCCTTATAATAATTAAATAATTAATTAATCCTTATTATAAGTCTAATAATAATAATCTCATAATATAAGTTTAATACTTATCATAAGTATTTTCCCATTAATAATAAAAGTATTATTAATCATAAGTTTAATTAAATCATAAGTAATTAATAAATGATATAATAAATATATCATAAGTCTTAAATTAAATTAATTACTTTTTATATCATAAGTAATTTATTAATAATTAAAATCATTATTTTTATCATAAGTCATATTTAATAACCATAAGTTTTAATTAAAAGTTCATCGGGTCATAACTTGAGCCCCGGGAATCAGTTTTCGGCGAGCCTTATATATATCTTCGCCTAACCAACCCACCCGACACACTAGTGTGCTCAAGAACATCCCAAGAACAGTCACCAAGTCGTGACTTACAGCTCTTAATCAGTTTGGACCTTTAATCCGCTCAAAAACGTGTTTTAGTCATAACGGGTGATCCGTGGCTCGGATTTCGATGACCCGAACATGCAAGTTCATCCCATCATCAATCCTAACACACTAGTACACCCTAAGGACTCTAAAAATGACCACAAAGTCGGACCATAACTGAACCAATTCGTTTTCATGATTTAATCTTAACAAAACACCAATTTAAGCATATCTTAAGCTCCGGGAATCGAAACGACATGAATCCGGAGTCTAAAATTAATGTATTGATGAGAGGAACTCATCTAAACACTTTAATTTCACTTTTATATCAGTTACATAATCAGAAATCAACGAATATGCTGCTGTCCCAAATTAATCAAACCGAAAACATATGTAATCGAGCATTTCTACGCATACAATCAACATTACAATAACATATAAGCATCATACTATCCATATAACATCAAAATACAGAAAATATAAGAAAAATTGAAAAGCTAGGGTTAGGGTTTATACCATAATCAAGAATTGATTAATATAGACGCGTAGAGAAGAACGAGAGCAATCCGTTGATGCTAAAAGCCCCAAATTCCAAGCTTGATTTGATGTTGAAATGATGATGATGGTGGATGTGTAGGTGACGGCCAAAAAGGAGAAAGGGAGGAGATGGGAGAAAAATTATAAAGGCTAGGTTATGTGATAACATGTAAATGAAAGTGAAATCTCAAAAATGAAAAACAAGGAGGCTATACCCCCTCCCATTTTCGGCCAAAAACTGAATGGGGTGGGCCCCATAGTGGCCCAATTTGATAAATGATAAAATCCTAGTGGCCCAAATGCCCGAACGAAACCCGAAACGCGAAAACACGACTACGCGATTGAAAATTCGGAGAGATAACAAATACGCGACGAAAAATATATATAAACACTATATATAATCATATGACATTAAAATATCATATTTAAAATAATTAGGACTTAAAAATCCCAAAAGCTCGACCGTTGGTTTGAAAACCGAAAAGATTCGCCGGATAGAAATCCGCGACACGTAGAGACGTGTAACTTAAAATATGAATACAAATATTCACATAACTCATAATAAATAAATATATATATTATTATAAAAATAATAATATAGGTCATAGAAATGACGTGGCACGAATAATAGCTGACGGTCGTTAAATAATTAACGGCAAAAGATAACGAAAAAAAAGTAGGGTAGTTACAGTACCTTCCCGTTACGGAAATTTCGTCCCGAAATTTAAGCAGGTGCAGGGGTTGACTCGGCATCTGAGAACAAATGCGGGTACTTCTGCCTCATCTGAACTTCACGCTCCCAAGTGAACTCGGGACCGCGTCTGGTGTTCCATCTAACTCGAACAATAGAAATTCTACTCTGCTTAAGAGTCTTAACCTCTCGACCCATAATTTCAACAGGTTCCTCGGTAAAATGAAGTTGCTTATCAACTTGAAGTTCCTCCAAAGGAATAGTCTCATCGGCCTCGGCCAAACACTTCTTCAAATTCGATACATGAAAAACGTCATGAGCAGTACTGAGTTATTATGGTAATTTCAAACGATAAGCCACGAGTCCAACTCTCTCAATAATCTCAAAAAGGTCCAACAAAACGAGGATTCAACTTTCCTCTCTTACCAAATCGTACCACACCCTTTCAAGGTGATACTTTCAACATAACACGGTCACCGACCTGAATTTTCCTTCTCTTATCGGCATAACTCTTTTGCCGACTTCTGGCGGTTCTCAATCCTTCCTTAATCTGTATGATCTTCTCAGTAGTCTAATGAATTTTCCTGGACCTGTGAGTTGAGCATCCCCAACCTCATTCCAGCAGACAAGAGACCTACTCTTTCTACCATACAGTGCTTCAAAAGGTGAGGCTTAAGACTTGCAGGATAGCTGTTATCATGAGATATTTTAAGCCAACGGCAAGTATCTATCCCAACCATTACCAAATCAATTACGCATGCCCTCAACATGCCTTCCAACGTTTGGATGGTCCTTTCATTTTGACCATCCGACTGTGAATGATAAGCGGTGATCATATCCAATTTAGTTCCCAAAGCATCTTGTAAGGACTGCTAAAACCTCGAAGTAAATCGACTGTCTCGGTCCAAAATAATCAATATGGGAACACCATGTCTCAAAACAATCTCCCTCACTTACAAACGAGTAAGCTTATTCATTGAATCAGTTTCCTTAATTGGCAAGAAATGAGTTGACGTAGTGAGTCGATCTACAATCACCCAAATAGTATCATAACTACCCACAACTCTCGGTAATTTCGTAATAAAGTCCATCGTAATACCTTCCCACTTCCACTCGGGAATTTCAGGTTGCACCAAAGGTCCGGACGGTTTCTGATGTTCGGCTTCAACATTAGCACATGTCAAACACTTAGCCACATAAGTAGCCACATCAGCTTTCAAATTAGGCTACCAATTCAGCTCCTTAAGATCATGATACATCTTTCCTGAACCAGGATAAATAGTGTACCTAGACTTATGAGCCTCCTATAGAAAAAAAAGTTGTCGCAGATCACCAAACTTCGGAACCCAAAGGCGTCCCGCAAAATACCGAGTACCATCGGTTCGTACCTCTAACTGTTTACTCAAGCCTCGCACCTTCCCGTTACAAAATTCTCCTCCTTCAAGGCTTCTTGTTGAGCTGCAAGAATCTGCCATGCGAGGTATGTTAGAATGGTCATATTTAAGGCTCTAAACCTACGAGGTTCAAATTTATCTTTTCGACTAAAAGCATCTGCCACGACATTGGCTTTTTCCCCGGAATGGCTAAAGGTGTTCACAATCATAATCGTTCAACCATTCAACCCATCTTCACTACTTCATATTCCACCGTCTTTGATCAAAGATATGTTGAAGAATTTTGTGATCCGTGTACACTGTACATTTGACCCCATATAAGTAATGTCTCCAATTCTTGAGTGCGAACACAACAGCTCCCAATTCTACATCATGAGTTGTATAATTCTGTTTATCAATCTTCAACTGACATGACGCGTAAGCAATGGCTTTCTTTCGTTGCATCAAAACACAACCAAAGTCTTGACACGAAGCATCACAATAGATAACAAAATCATCATTACCCTCAGGTAGTGATAATATCGGTGCAGAAGTTAACTTCTTCTTCAGAGTTTGGAAAGCAGACTCTTGTTCACTCTTCCACTCGTACTTCTCCCCCTTATGCGTTAAAGCGGTCAGAGGTTTCCCTATTCGTGAAAAATCTTGAATGAACCTTCTATAATAGCCTGCCAAACCTAGGAACTGACGAATCTGAGTAGGAGTTTTCGGAATTTCTCACTTCTCAATTACCTCAATCTTAGCAGGATCAACTTGAATTCCCTGGTTACTAGCAATATGTCCAAGGAATTGAACTTCTCTTAACCAGGAAGCATACTTAGAGAACTTAGCGTACAACTCTTCTTTTCTCAATATATCAAGCACTAACCTCAAATGTTCTTCGTGCTCTTCATCATTCTTAGAACAAATAAGGATGTCGTCGATGAAAACAATAACGAATTTGTCCAGATAGGGTCTACACACACGGTTCATGAGGTTCATGAACACAGCAGGTGCATTTGTCAATCCGAACGGCATAACAAGAAATTTGTAGTGACCATAACGGGTACAAAAAGCGGTTTTCAAAATATCGGTTTCTTTAACGCGCAATTGGCGATACCAGAACGGAGATCAATTTTAGAATAAATGGACGAACCTTGAAGCTGATCGAACAGATCATAAATTCTCAGAAGAGGGTAACGATTCTTAACCTTAAGCTTGTTCAATTCACGATAATCAATGCACAAACGAAACGAACCATCTTTCTTCTTAACAAACAAAACAGAAGCTTCCCAAGAGGAATGTATAAGGACGAATGAGGTATAGTTGCAGCCAACAAAGGAAGAAATATTGAGAGTAACCAATCGGTGGTAATGATGTTTAAGACAATTCCTTCAAAGGGAATAACGAGGATCATGAACTTCAAAGTAAATTTTCATTATATTTCCGAAAGGAAGACGTGCAAAAGGTGTGATCTTTCAACGACAGTGAACTTCCTCGCACAATGAGCAAGTCAATCTAGGATTCATCCTTATTCTTCAATTTATATGCGGATAAAAGGAAACGTGAATCGTGGACTATATAAAAAAAATAGTCGACTCCAGGTGAGATGAATCTCAAAAATGATTTCGTGCACCTCAAAGTACTGAATCATAGGGTTGATGTTGCGGTTGACAGCGAATATTGAGAGTAGAAACTCCTCAAACGGTCTAGTGTAATATATATACATGATACCCACTATAACAATAGTTGGGGTAGAAACCCACCTAGCGTCTTTTCTACAATAGGGTGAACACCGAGTGTACCCCCAAAAAAATTGATTTATCGATCTGCGTTTCAGCCATGTCCAACCATAAGAGGGAAAATTTTATGGGCGCAAAGACTTTCCAACAATTTTATAAAACCGGCATCCAAACTGGTGTAAGAATTTCTATCAATGAAGTTAATGGTAAATTTCATCCTTAAACGGAGGATGAGAAGAACTGGAATCCAAACACTCTGTAGAGTAATGCGAAAATTCTAATGTAATCAATCAAAGAAGTTTTTGAAAAAAAACTTTAAACGTCTGATGTAAGCCCATAAACGGAACGAATCTCTTAGTAAATTTAGAAGTATGTACAACGTGTACCATTTTACGTAAAACAATTTGAGTTAGCTAGACAACTCAATAAGAGTGGTTTTAAAATAATTTTGAAGGTATAATTTAGTGTATACTAGCCAAAATAGGTAAGGGTAAATTTATCCATTTGAATCCATACGTACATATATGATTTTATAAATTGTATACATGACAAAATATTTCATTACTTCTATTCGCCCATAAATCTCGTGAGAACCGCCCAATTACACAAATGTGTAAAAATTTTAATGAAAAGCAGGGTATCCGCATTTCAGAGGTTACGAGTTGAAGTAAGATCGTTGAAGCTCGGGTGAAGGACTTGAATTGTTTTGCGACATCTAATCAATAAATGCTACGAGGTCATGAAAACCAATGAGTTAAATGTTGTTTTGACTTTTATCAGAACATAAGTCATTGGGTCAAAACTATTCACATGCGAAGCTGTCACTAACAAGCGAGTTATAAATAATAAAACATGGGGTAGGTAGTTCGGTTAAGACGAGTCTCTCGTATATCAACAAATAAGATAATGAGAATCTTCCTTACTCATGTAATAACGTTAGAATTTCCGAATGAGTGGTGTACAAATTTTCTTTGACTCGCTTTCTATTCCTCATGTCACAATATTGGGACTTTTTATGAATTAACGTAATATAATCACGTTGGCCTGACGCCATTATATTTCACTAACTCATAGTTCCATTCCAATATCACTACATAAGGTCAGGAAAGGTGATCAACCTCGAATTTCAACACAATTTCCCTAAAACAGTTTCTTAAACAATGTGCTAAGGATAGCACAAGAGACAAAATATCATGAGTAACGAATAGGAGTAACGATGACATAGAAATGTCTTCGAAGTACCAAAAATCTCTAAAAGTCAAGAATGACGTTTTTCCGATTCGAAAACCAAAGCACCAGCGCACAAAGGCACAAGGGCACGTAATATAACAAGAATATTATATACCTAAACATAATAGCTGACATTGAAATGTCAAGCCTTTAGAAGTCAAGAATGACATCTCGCATAATATAACTCAAATGTTATATACATAACCAAAATAGATGACATAGAAATGCCGAGAATTCTAGAACACATAATGTAACTCAAACGTTATATCAATAAACACAATTTATGACATAGAAATGTCGAGAATTTCAGAAGTCAAGAATGACACCCCCTCGGTTTCACTATCTGAGGTGTTCTTGTAAAGATAAACTCGCATGCGTCGGAAAATACGTTTAAATCGGAATGGGAGTTCCTCCCTGATTTAGAACATAACAAAGGTGTATGTGTGATAACAATATACATACCAATACGATACAAATAATCACATATAATAATATATTATAGGCCGGGCTGTAGACTAGACTCACTAATGCACCCTATTGACTCGGGTAACGACATCAATGCAGCCTAATTCCCTACAACCAACGCTCTGATACCAACTTTAACGACCCGTCAAAGTACACTTGACGACCATCGTTATCTTGGTCCCACAGCTTGATCGAAACTCTATATGAATTTAATAAAACAACCTTGCATTCTTTATTTAAAAATGATTTCCTATAAAGGAAACCTACCAAAATGTATAAGTTTAAAAAAAAAAAAAAAACTATACATAAATATTTTAACCAAAAGTTGACCAAAACAATGTCAACAATATCCACTATTAAATGTATCAAAATAGAATACAAGTTAATGTTTAACAAAAGCTGCCATCATAAATATGCAGACCCTCTAAGCACAGCGGAAGCAATCAATCATGAACCTGAGAATAAAATATGCGAGTAACTGTCAACAAAAATGTTGAGTGAATTATAGGTTTAATATTGCAAACAATATTTAATTTAAACAATAAAAATTTATGTTTGAAACATAAAATCTCCTTTTTGGACCATAAAATTATATGCTAGAAAACATATAATAAAACATTATTCCATTTTCCGTGAGCCACCTGGTAACCACTTAACCCTTTATTTACCCTTGCCAAACACAATAAATAATATACACCGAACAAGTGTATCTACAACAAAATACGAAGTACTAAACATTCCGATTATAAATTGCTAGCGCGACTAGCTCGAAATAGGGTTGTCAAACCCGATAGATCTATCCGTAGGATTCGCGTTCACTAGTAGAAACTAGTGATTACAGTTACCAGACTAGGGAATATTTTTGTTCAACTCACAATGAATAATTTAAATCAACTTCCACTTGTGTCCAAAATATAAAATAAATTGCATGTATTCTCATCCCAAAAGAGTTAAAATAGAAAAATGAGACTATAACTCACCTTAATAGCAAAAGAAGTAACCACACAAATATGGTAACAGCAAACGAAGTATAGTGATCAGGAATGATCACAATGCCGACCTATAAATAAAGCAGGTCGATATAAATAACTAACTTAGGTCAAGTCTTAGTATGATAACTATTGTACATGTTGCAAGTAGACATAGAACAACACTCAACATGCATCGGTTTGATCGGAACAGCGTACGGACACATACTTTCTATTTATAGAAAGTTTCTATTTTTAGGAGATTTCCATTTTTGGAAAGTTTCTATTTTAGAAAAGTTTCTATTTTAGGAAAGTTTCTATTTTAGGAAAGTTTCTATTTTTGAAAAGTTTCTAAAATTAGAAAGTTTCTATTTTTAGAAAGTTTTAAGTTAGGAAAGTTTTCTTATTTAGAAAGTCAACAGAAGTCAACTAAAAGTCAAAGTCGACCGAAAGTCAACTCAAAAGTCAACTTAGTCAAACGTAGTCAACATTAATTTTAAAAGTGTAAGTTATAATAATAACATAAGTTATAATGTTTATTAAAGTTAAATATGAACAATTATGTCATAACATAAGTTTAATTAAATTAAAAAGATTTATTAAATTAACATAAGTTTAAATGATATAATTAATATAACATAAGTATTTAATTAATTAATTAAATATTAATCATAATATAAGTATTATTAATTAATAATAGATTTTAAATCACCTCGTAAGTATTATTAATTAATAATGAATTATTAATCATATCATAAGTTTCTAATTATAATTATTAAATCATAAGTATTTAATAATTAAATTATAACTAAGTCTTATAATAATTAAATAATTAATTAATCCTTATTATAAGTCTAATAATAATAATCTCATAATAAAAGTTTAATACTTATCATAAGTATTTTCCCATTAATAATAAAAGTATTATTAATCATAAGTTTAATTAAATCATAAGTAATTAATAAATGATATAATAAATATATCATAAGTCTTAAATTAAATTAATTACTTTTTATATCATAAGTAATTTATTAATAATGAAAATCATTATTTTTATCATAAGTCATATTTAATAACCATAAGTTTTAATTAAAAGTTCATCGGGTCATAACTTGAGCCCCGGGAATCAGTTTTCGGCGAGCCTTATATATATCTTCGCCTAACCAACCCACCCGACACACTAGTGTGCTCAAGAACATCCCAAGAACAGTCACCAAGTCATGACTTACAGCTCTTAATCAGTTTGGACCTTTAATCCGCTCAAAAACGTGTTTTAGTCATAACGGGTGATCCGTGGCTCGGATTTCGATGACCCGAACATGCAAGTTCATCCCATCATCAATCCTAACACACTAGTACACCCTAAGGACTCTAAAAATGACCACAAAGTCGGACCATAACTGAACCAATTCGTTTTCATGATTTAATCTTAACAAAACACCAATTTAAGCATATCTTAAGCTCCGGGAATCGAAACGACATGAATCCGGAGTCTAAAATTAATGTATTGATGAGAGGAACTCATCTAAACACTTTAATTTCACTTTTATATCAGTTACATAATCAGAAATCAACGAATATGCTGCTGTCCCAAATTAATCAAACCGAAAACATATGTAATCGAGCATTTCTACGCATACAATCAACATTTCAATAACATATAAGCATCATACTATCCATATAACATCAAAATACAGAAAATATAAGAAAAATTGAAAAGCTAGGGTTAGGGTTTATACCATAATCAAGAATTGATTAATATAGACGCGTAGAGAAGAACGAGAGCAATCCGTTGATGCTAAAAGCCCCAAATTCCAAGCTTGATTTGATGTTGAAATGATGATGATGGTGGATGTGTAGGTGACGGCCAAAAAGGAGAAAGGGAGGAGATGGGAGAAAAATTATAAAGGCTAGGTTATGTGATAACATGTAAATGAAAGTGAAATCTCAAAAATGAAAAACAAGGAGGCTATACCCCCTCCCATTTTCGGCCAAAAACTGAATGGGGTGGGCCCCATAGTGGCCCAATTTGATAAATGATAAAATCCTAGTGGCCCGAATGCCCGAACGAAACCCGAAACGCGAAAACACGACTACGCGATTGAAAATTCGGAGAGATAACAAATACGCGACGAAAAATATATATAAACACTATATATAATCATATGACATTAAAATATCATATTTAAAATAATTAGGACTTAAAAATCCCAAAAGCTCGATCGTTGGTTTGAAAACCGAAAAGATTCGCCGGATAGAAATCCGCGACACGTAGAGACGTGTAACTTAAAATATGAATACAAATATTCACATAACTCATAATAAATAAATATATATATTATTATAAAAATAATAATATAGGTCATAGAAATGACGTGGCACGAATAATAGTTGACGGTCGTTAAATAATTAACGGCAAAAGATAACGAAAAAAAGTAGGGTCGTTACAGGTACGTACACACCTTGTAACTCAAACAACGTCCAGTTTTCTTCGACATTCGAATAAGCAACACATACATGCTTGGTACCCTTCATACACGCATCGTACAATTATCTTTATACAATTATACAACCAAGTATGAACACTCTAAAGATCAATTATGTACCTCGGACATGTTTGATGAAAAACGGGATGTTACAGATCTTTCATGGATTTTTGCATTTCGCTTATAACCGCGGGGAAGTACTCGTTCCCTTATACTTTTCGCTCTCAAATTTACTTTATTTCGGATTTCATGTAAGTGAGGGTATGGCATAATCATATTAATTGATTATGTTAAGAGTATATGTAGAAGGTTTTTCCGTGTTTGAGCTACTCGGGAGGGTAACTAATCCGACTTATACTCTGATGTTTGCAGCCCAACAATATTATCACCTGGCTGTTTCCATCCCTTCTCTTGCCACCGCAAAATATTATTTAATATTATTTTTTAATTTAATCTTGCAAATTGGCAATTATAATCCAACGATGACAATGTTGAATTAGTATCTAGTAATTTAAATTATCACCATCGATCTACATTTAAAAATAACTTGGTAAAATTTCCGGGCGGTGTGGCGGAATAGCGTGATTAGTTTAGCGAAACGATAAAGGGGTGAAAAGGTGATTATTTAACTATAAAATAATGGCTAAGTCAATAAATAATTTAATAAAATAATGACTGCAATTTAAAACTGTGTAATCATAATTGAAAATTGCATAACCATTATTGAAATTACAAAACCTTTACAAACCTTTATTTGAAACTATTTAACTATTATTTAAAATTGTGTAACCATTATTCGTGTCTTAGAGTTTCATTAATATTTATACATATATTTATATTTTGGTTCCTACATTTTTTAAGGAAAAGTTTACTACTTTTAACAAAAAAATAAAGTGTTTGGTGTCTAGATTTACTTGTAAAAAATGTTTAATAAGTTTAGCAATAAAAAAAAGTTTGGTGACACCACAATTAATGCGAGTATGATCACGAGCTTGCTTATGCTTAGTAGGGTTACGTTTTTTGTTTCTTCATTAATATTTAGGGTTTATATATTTAATGTTACTTAATGTCACGTGACTAGCATAAGACTGAGACTCACGGCGAGGTTTAACAAAAGTTAAGGCATGGACTAATTTAGGACGTATTTTGACATTTAAGAATGATTATTGCAGTTATGTAAACACACGGACGTTTTGAACAAATATACATAAACACGAACGATTTGGCCAATTTTGTGTTTAGCGTTTCAAAAAACTGAAAAGAAATAAACAACTGGTTAAAATGAATGTTAATAAATCTGAAATTAAACAGACATGATTTACTAAATAAAGTTCGTTCGATTTACAACGGATAGTACAGATATTCTATTTTCTATTCTACGTATAATAAACCCTGTTACTTGTTCTGCGATAATCACCCAAAACAATTCGTTCGTCTATCTCAATTTCTTGTTCTTGCGATATAAACAATCAACAAGGATCTTCTCTTCAAATTAATCTTTCTATTTAACTTGTGATTTCTGTTTATAGATTTTGTTTTATTTCTTTGCTCTAAATTTGGTTACTGAGTTAGGGTTTATTGTTTTATTTATTATTGTTTTATAGTCGGATAAATTGGATTACCTCACTATTCGTAACCATAGATGATGAAATTTGTCCAGTGACAAGTGTCAAACGGGCACCTGATGGCCGCCACATCGCTATCGGCTTAAACAATTCCGATATCCAACTTTAGGATTCTACTTCTAACTGATTACCGGTTAATCATCTTATCATTCCACGATCCAACATTAATTTTTTTTTTTTTTTTTTTTTTTTAAATTTGTTCACTTAATTAATATCTTCATTTAAAACAGTTAAGAATAAGAACGTAGAAAGGTGGTCAGTAGGGATGACAATGGCTACCCGATACAGTGGATATCCATGCGATCCACCCGGTTCGTGATGGATATGGATAATCTAAATGAATATGGATACGGATATAGATGAACCTAAATGGATATAGATATGGATATGGATATGGATAGAAGAATATCATCCATGGATATATCCATTAACACCCAAAATACATACAAGAATACTTAAATATAGATATATGCAAACACTTTACTATTATATATGCATTTATCATTACCCATACATTTTGCTTTCAACCATATAACGAATTATGTATGATATATTACAACAAAACACGCATATATGATCAATTAAAGAGACAAACTACACAATTAATTTGTCATAGTCCATGTTTAATGGTATATATCTAACGAATTGTATTGTAACTTCGAAAAAGATTACACATTATATATATATGTTTGTTATATTACTTTTTTGTTTATATGAAATATTAGGAAATTTTATAACATTTTTCAATATCCAATGGATATCCATTAACCCGCTTAATCCACTGGATATGGATATGGATGGATGAACAAAAATTAAATGAATATTGATATGGATATGGATGAACAAAAACTAAATGGATATGGATATGGATACGGCCTCACTCGATCCATATCCGATCCATTGCCATCACTAGTGGTCTCCAATCTGGAATTGGATCATTGGATTGGAACAACCATATCCTCATGATCGGAGATATCGATGGCCGGATCATAGATAACGATGTTAGAATAAGATCCCATATAGTCGAAACATACTCGGGCCACCACTGAGAAGTTTGCGAGTTGAAATGGTCCACTTCGGGCCAACTATTAGCCAGTAGTGGAAACGACAATCTTGTTCACATATGGGATTGAGTAGTGGATTCTGTAAATGACCCGACTGGTTATCTTTACAGGCTAAAGGATCACACTTCAGCAGTAAAAGCACTCGCTTGGTATCCATTTCAGGCTAATCTTCTTACTTCAGGTGGTGATATATAAGCGAGAACGACTCTACATGAGACGTTTTAACAAATTTCATTTGCAGCGGAAACGTAATAATGTTTACATAATGAAATTCATATGTAAATAACAAATGATAAGTTCTAAACATGTGGACTCCAATGCATCAGTTAGCTAAACATCATAGGGCAGCACATAAGCTAATCTTCACCTGAGACAAACATGCTTAAAATGTCAACACAATGGTTGAGTGAACATCATAGGTTTTTATAATCAAAAAGTTTTTAGACTACAAGATTTAATTCAAAACATCAAAATATTCAATATGCCATGAGTTATAATATCGAACTAAACATTAACCCCTGACACTGTACGGGTGTCGGCAATCATTATTATGTACCCCCTTGACGATCACGCCAATGGGTAGAGACGTCACTCTCAATAGGCCTACTCACAATAATTAAGCTTGCAATATTTCAATTCCAGCAATTAACGATATTATGGCGGGGATTTGCATGTAAAGATATAATCAATGCAAGTTAACAAAATTCTCACGAAGTTGTATTTCAAATAGTTTAGGTACTTGTGTCTAAATTGTAAATCATTTAAAAGCAAGCATGTGTCTCACCCCAAGATTTATAAAATACATTAAAATATGTAAAAGATGGGCTATGAAGTTCACCTTAGTAGCAAGTAAGAAATTCCACGCAAGATGTAAGAACGGTGTATGTGTTCGGAGATCTCAACCTAGAGATATAACCTTTGATTAGTTAATGTCTAATAGACATAAAGTTTGTTTATTAATATAATGAATATATTTACAGTGACCGTTATTGTCAACAGACAAAGTGTATTTATTGATATAGTAACTATATTAACAGTTGTTTTCGAGAAAAGTTTCTATTTCTCAAAAGTTTCTATTTTTGGAAACCTACCATTTGTGGAAAGCTTCCACTTATAGTAAGCTTCTAGTTTTAGAAGTTCGGGTTATAATTCTTAACAAAATGTTGTACAATCTCGCCCAAACTTTGTTACTATCATGCAAGTCACTCGAATGATCTATTGTTACCGGGCGCCCAGGATTCTTGACCAGAATCTAAGTCATGGCATTTGAAATCCACAAGCGGTTCCCATAAGGCAACAAGGACCACCCTAGGCCACATGTCTCGGTGATGTTTGTAGACTTTGTACGTTACCTTTAATTATAACCTTCACGTAATATGTAACGACCCTGGATTTTCGAACGTTTACTTATTAATATTTATTATTAATACTTGTGTTTTATTGAATGTATTGCTTATATACATTTACTTGTTACCACGATTAACTTTGAATGCCCCGAAACGTCTTTGTGACACACATACTTTTCACAAATGATATTTTTAAATATCATTTACATTCATGATTAAGTTTTATTAATCATTTTAATTAACTAAGGTTACTAGTTAATTACTTGGACTTTATTGGATTTATTTGTTAATTAATGGAACTTGGACTTTTATTAGTGTTAATGGACATAAGAGCCCACCCTACACACTAAATGGATTAACTAGCCCATTACTCATGTAAGTATTACCTAAAAACTAAACTAGATAAATTAACTTGGTATGGAATCTAGTTACTTACACCTTTCCCATGTAAACACCCCTAATTACCAACTTTTGAGCCATAAACATGCAAGAACCTTGTGGACAATTTTCTTCCCCCTTGACCCTTGGAGACCGTCGGCCTTAGTAGGCCTTGAGGAGTATTTTTGTTTCATTTTTTGATTACTTCTTACTTGTATCCTCTCATTCCAAACACACACTCTTACTTGCAACTTTCTTTTTCTCTCATATTCTCTCATCTTGTAGGTAACTTGAACAAATATTTCTCTTCTTTTCCCTTACTAAAACAGTAACATATACTCATATAATCATCATCATCACTTGTTGTTCATTGTTGTTTAGTTACTTGTTGTTTATTGTTGATTACTTACTAGTTACTAAGAACCAAACTCTTTAGTTTGTTCTTCATTTATCTTGTTCATACAAGAACATACAAGAACATAAACTTTCTAGTTTATGTTCTACATTTAATGTTTGAAAGATTGTAAGTTCATGTGTTGTAAATCATTACTTGAATTCATGTTAGTAAACTTAAAGTTTACTTCCTTAAAGATCAAGACTTTGGCTTGAATCTTTAAAGTATGAACAACCATGACTTGTTACTTGTTTATCTAGCTTATTTCTTCATTTATTGCTCTTATAAATTCGTGATTCATATGGTTGTTGGTCAAGTGTTACTAGTTAACTTTGATCTCATTTTTCTTGAACTAAAGTTAACTTTATGATTTCAAGAACATGGAAGTATAACTTTCTAGTTATAACTTCATAAACTTATGAAAGATCTAAGTTCTAAAGCTTATGGTCTATTTATTTTGTCATAAACAAAAGCTTGTAAGCTTACATAAACTTTACAAGATGAAAATCTAAGTTTTGTAACTTATGGTTTCTCTAAAGTAAAGATTCAAGTATTATTACTTAGGATTTAACTTAATAACTTTAGATCTAGACCTTTAGGTCTTGGATCTTCAAGATCTAACTAAGAACTATGTTCTACATCTTAAGATCTTGATTAGTTAGTTTACTTTCAAGTTTTTAGTTCAATATTACTTTTATAGTTTATGTATGTGTCGGATCTAAGATTTTGATGTAACCTTGGTTCATCAAGCTACTTGCAACACTTAAATGAGTTGTGCTACATGTCTTAGACTTACACAAGTGTTATGATGGTCAAACCTTGGTTAATATGATGCAAACATATCAACGAGTTGTACACTTGAAGCTATATGCATCAAGGATGAGAACCGTGAAGAGCATCGAGCACCAAGAACCCACCGAAACCTACTGTTTACTGTTTTCTGGAACAGACCCGAATACTTGGGCTACTGTAAAGTTGATTTTCAGTTATCTCTATTCGAGTAGATAATTTTTCGTTTAAGACTCGTCTTAATCCGAGTTACAATTTAGGATTTATGGCCCTCCGATCGTCACTATGTCCTTTTAACGTTGTGCTGAAAATTCTGACCTACTCGCACTTAGACCGTCCCCACGGTCAAACGAAGACGAGTTTGCTTCTGGAATTTTTACCACAATTAGAGGACTCATATACGGAGCCATGGCTACAAGTCTTATCTTATTTCAGTAGGTATAGAGGCTGTGGTGACTGACCGAAGTCAGCCTTTGTTTTAAACTCTTTTCATGAACGAAACTTACTTTACACCTTTTGTTTGATGATGAATGATGATGACCCTTAAGACCTAATTTACATACATTTAAACCTATTGGGAGGATTTACTGACTTAGTAATATTTGACTTAGTTTGAGGACTTTCCGGACCTACGTACTTGCTTACTTCCCGACTCGACTTTACCACTAGTTTACCACTGTGAGTTATAGCATCCCTTTTTACTTTAACTATTTTGGGAACTGAGAATACATGCGCATTTTACATTTTACATACTAGGCATGAGTACTTAAACTTTATGTATGTGTGGGTTATACAACAGCATAAACATTCCCTTTAGCTCGGTAACGTTTAGTCATTGGTTTTTGAACCGGTGAACGCGAATCTTAGATATGGATCCATAGGGTTTGACATCCCCATTCGGGCTAGTCGCGCTAGCATTTAATGAGTATTTAATACTTCGTAAACATACGCACTCACCAAGTGTACTTTCAGGGGGTTTTAAACATTAAGTTAGTTACCAAGTGCCCACGGTTAAACATATACTTTATCATACTGTTTGAAACGCTCTTTGCAGCACTGAAATCTCGTGGCCTACCTTACATTACTGTTATACTTAAACTATAGCTCACCAACCTTTGTGTTGACGTTTTTAAGCATGTTTTTCTCAGGTGCTTAAGGTTAGCTGCTTCCGCTGTTGTACTAGTCTTGCTGTAGACACCCGCTGCTTTAGAGATGTCACCGCATGAACGTTTAGCTTGCATTCAAACATTAATACTTTTGAACTATGATTTGTAATGACCTGAGAGTCACGTACTATTTCTAATTGCTTCTGTTCATTGAGGCATACTTTTGATGTAAAACATTTGACGTTGGTTATGACGTCACATTTTTTCATGAATGCAAACTTGTTTTGAAAACGCATATAGTGTTTGACCTTGTAATGATCCTGTTGTTGATGGTCCGTACATGTTGATTTAGTACAGGGCGTCACATTTGGTATCAGATCATTGGTTGTAGGGAATTAGGTTGCATTAGTGACTCTAAGACCGACCCGAGTAGGATTCACTAATAGGACTAATCTACAACTTGCTAGTTTACTTGTTTCCGCTGAACTTACTGCATGCTGCTGCTTACTTTTACTGCTATATGCCGTATGCTATTACATGATTTTACTACTGCATGCTATTATCTGCTTTCGATTGCATGATACTTGTCGTTACTTACTGTTACACATGATCTAGACTGTTGTAGTTACTTGGCCTAATACGTGCTTGCTTTATGACTTACTGACATGGAAAATCTATTTTTCCTTGTTCAGATGTCGGATATTCCACCTGCTATCATTTTAGGCTGCGACACAGACTCATCAGCCACTTCACCTGCCGCTGTTGCCGATCCTCAGATCCCGTCGGCGACACACTCTAGTGACCCAGGTGCTTCGTCCTTCGAAGCTAGTAGTCATGCGCCTGCCCCAGTGGGTACTGCAGACGGAGCCCAGGACCTCCCGGAGATTCCAGCTCCACTTGCCCCGGTACCTCAGGAGCCACAGCACCATCCCGGTGGTGTTGTGATTCCCGCATAATTTGGGGAAGGTCCATTCCGTAATCAGTATCGTCATTGGTGCCGACGCGCTCCTGATGGACATTTGGTGTCGATCTCGCCTTTCAGATATCGACAGATGATGGCAGCCCGAGGAGAGCCAGTACAGCCACCTGTGCAGCCACCTACACATGATTCAGATGACCCATCATCCGATGACACATCCTCAAACGACTCTAGTGTCGAGGATTCCACCGATGACTCCGATGAGGAGGACCCCGATGATGCACCTGTTCAGCCACCCTCCACCTCGGAGAAGAAGCGGTACCGTTTTGATGGTACCGTCATTCCAGGGATTAATGGAGGTCGAGCATTCACTGATGCATATGGTTGGCGTCGTAGGGTTACCACCCGTAAGCGGTTGTGCCATATCCTGCTGATCCCTTCATCCGTAAGCCTTACCACTTCGCAGCCTCTACTTCTGGAGCCGGACCGTCTGCACCACCAGCTCCACCAGCACCACCCGTACCGACTGAACTTCCTACCCCACCATCTCCCACTGTCGAGGAACTGACAAGGGAGGTGGAGATCCTCCGTGTTCGGGTAGCTGAGCTCGAGGACCAGATGTCCCACGTATTGGACATCCTACACCCACCTTCACCGTAGGACTTTTGTAGTAGATTTCATTATGTAATCTCTTTTGTAGTTTCTTGTCTTACTTATGTATTGTACGAACCTACGCGAATGTATGAAACTTATTATTAATGAATGGAACTTTGTGTTGTTTACTTTTTGCACAAGTGTTCTATTTACGTTACTGTATGATGGATTTGTGGTACTTGTATCTAGTTGCTCTACTTAATTAACATGTGATGTGCTATTTCCATGTTGGTTGTTATATACTGTATTATTATATATTGAACGCTGGATTTTGACTTGAGTCAAAATGTTTGTTTAGAACACCATGGCCAACGGACGATCAACACCTACCGCAGCCCAAATCGAGGAGATGATCAATGAGCAAGTCACCGCAGCTTTAGCAGAAAGGAACCTCCAAGCTCCACCGCCACCGCCACCGGTTATTCAGCCCATTCGTAATTGGTGCACGTACAAAGAGTTCCAAAGCTGCAAGCCTCATAAATTTAGCGGAATGGAGCGGCCAGTTGGTCTCACTAGATGGTTCGAGAAATTAGAATATGTGTTTTGAGTTAGTAACTGCTCAGAAGTGAATAAAACCAAGTTTACTTCATGCACTATGTGTGACGGCGCACTAACATGGTGGAACATGTTGGCTCAAGCAAAAGGTATTGATGAGGCATTTGCTACTCCATGGGAGGAATTCAAAGGGGCCCTGATTGAGGAATATTGCCCTAGGACCGAGATCCAGAAGATGGAAATTGAGTTTATGCAGTTGAAGGTTGTGGGAAACGACCTCGATGGTTATAATCGTAGGTATTTGGAACTAGCCCTGATGTGTCCTACCATGGTTACCCCAGAGTTCAAGCGTATGGAAAGATATTTGTGGGGACTTCCTAAGTCCATTAAGGGAAACATTACCTCTTCCAAACCACCCAATGTCCCGGAAGCGATGTGCATGGCGCATATTTTAATGAACCAAATCATCAGCGATGAACCAGAGAAGGCTAAGTCTGAAGCGAGTAGTAGTGAGAAGCGCAAATGGGATAACAAAAGGGGAAGGACCTATGATCAAAACCCGGCGAAACGACATGAGGGTTTCAGAGGAAACAATAACGGTGGAAACCCCAATCCAAACACCAACTCAAACCCCAACTACAAGGGTACCCTACCACAATGCAAGCGGTGCTACAAGCACCATACTGGGTATTGTAACATTGTTTGTGAAAAGTGCCAACGGACTGGGCATATTGGTAAGGACTGCAAGGTCACCACCACGACTGGGAAGCCGAACCCCAATGGACCAAAAAAGTGCTACGAATGCGGACAAACGGGCCATTTTAGAAATGCGTGCCCCAACAAGCGAAGAGACGGTGGACCACCGTGTGGTAGAGCTTTCAACGTTAATGCAAGGGATGCACGCGAGAATCCCGACTTGGTGACAGGTATATTCACTATCAACAATCTATTAGCTTCTGTCTTATTTAATACTGGTGCCGATAGAAGTTATGTATGTAGACACTTTTGCGATAAGATTAATTGGTCGTTAGTCCCTTTAAAAGAGAGTATGCTTGTCGAAGTAGCCAATGGTAAACTTGAAAAAGTTAACCACATTAGTCGAGGAGCTATTATCAACATAGCTGGTGTAGATTTCGAGATTGATTTGATACCCATCAAATTGGGAAGTTTTGACATGATCTTCGGTATAGATTGGTTGACCAAGATAAGGGCCGACATTATCTGTGGAGATAAAGATCTTCATATACCACAAGGAGATGGTGAGCCACTGATCATTTACGGAGAGAGATGTACCTCAAAGCTGAACCTCATTAGTTGCGTGAAAGCGCAAAAGATCATGAAGAAGGGACGTCTTGCTGTCCTAGCGCATGTGAAAACATTAGAAACCGAGGTGAAGAGTGTGAACGATGTTCGAATTGTGAACGAATTTTCCGATGTCTTTCCTGAAGAATTGCCTGGATTACCGCCACCAAGAGCCGTAGAGTATCAAATCGATTTAGTGCCAGGAGCTGCACCTGTAGCTCGCGCACCTTATCGACTTTCACCTTCTAAGATGCAAGAGTTACAGAGTCAACTACAAGAGCTGTTAGATCAAGGATTTATCCAACCCAGTTTCTCGCCTTGGGGCGCACCTGTCTTATTTATGAAGAATAAGGATGGATCTTTCCGTATGTGTATCGACTACCGTGAACTCAACAAATTGACAATCAAGAATCGGTATCCTCTTCCCCACATTGACGATCTTTTTGATCAACTTCAAGGATCGAGCGTCTACTCCAAGATCGATTTGCGATCCGGTTATCACCAGTTGAGGGTGAAGGAAAGTGATGTGATGAAGACTGCATTCAGAACCCGTTATGGTCATTATGAGTTTCTCGTGATGCCATTCGGATTAACCAACGCACCTGCCGAGTTCATGGACCTCATGAATCGTGTCTGCAAGCCGTACCTGGATAAGTTCATTAGCGTCTTCATAGATGATATTCTCGTCTACTCCAAGAGCGAAGAAGAGCATGAGCAACATCTTCAATTAGTACTTAAACTCTTGAGGCAAGAGAAACTTTATGCGAAATTCTCCAAGTGTGAATTTTGGTTGAAGGAAGTCCAATTTCTGGGTCATGTTGTGAGCGACCAGGGTATCAAAGTTGATCCCACCAAGATTGAAGCTATCAGCAAGTGGGAGACCCCCACTACTCCGACTCATATTCGCCAATTTCTAGGTCTCGCCGGTTACTACCGAAGATTTATTGAAGGATTTTCTCTGATTGTGCGTCCTTTGACCGCACTGACTCACAAAGGGAAGAAGTTCATTTGGGAACCCGCACACGAATCAGCATTTCAAACCTTGAAGAAGAAGTTGACCACCGCACCTATCTTATCTCTTCCTGAAGGCAGTGACGATTTTGTCGTTTATTACGATGCTTCGAAAAGCGGTTTTGGTTGTGTACTGATGCAACGCACAAAGGTTATCGCTTATGCTTCTCGTCAAATGAAGATTCATGAACGGAACTACACTACTCACGACCTTGAACTTGGAGCCGTTGTATTTGCGCTCAAATTATGGAGACACTATTTGTATGGAACGAAAAGTACTATCTTCACCGACCACAAGAGTCTCCAGCACATGTTTGATCAGAAGCAACTGAATATGAGACAGCGTCAATGGATCGAGACACTAAACGACTATGATTGTGAACTTCGTTATCATCCTGGAAAGGCCAATGTTGTAGCTGACGCTTTGAGCCGAAAGGAGAGGATGGCACCTCTTCGTGTACGGGCTCTGAACATCACCATTCATTCAAATCTCAACAGCCAAATCCGAGTAGTCCAAGATGAGGCTCTCAAGGAGGAGAATATATCTCATGAACATTTGAACATTCTTGTCTCTCGATTCGAGGTTAGGGAGTCTGGACTCCGATGTTATGCCGGAAGAATTTGGGTACCTCTTTATGAAGATCTACGAAACCTTATACTTGATGAAGCCCACAAATCGAGATATTCGATTCATCTCGGAGAGGGCAAAATGTACCACGATCTTAAAGAACAGTATTGGTGGCCGAATCTTAAGAAAGACATTGCAACTTATGTTGGTAAGTATTTGACTTGTTCGAAAGTTAAGGCCGAACATCAGCAGCCCTATGGATTACTTCAACAACCGGAAATCCCGCAATGGAAGTGGGAAAGGATAACAATGGATTTCATCACCAAGCTACCAAAGACGGTGGGCGGATACGATACCATCTGGGTTATCGTTGATCGTCTTAACAAATCTGCACACTTTCTAGCGATGAAGGAGATGGATACAATGAAGAGACTTGCTCAACTATACATTAAAGAGGTTGTATCTCGTCATGGTGTACCTTTATCGATCATCTCAGATCGCGATCCCCGTTTTGCCTCTAGATTTTGGCGTTCTTTGCAAGAAGCCATGGGAACTCGTCTCGACATGACTACTGCATATCATCCACAGACTGACAGGTAAAGTGAACGAATGATTCAGACCTTGGAAGACATGTTGCGTGCATGTGTTATTGATTTTGGAAAGGCCTGGGAAAGGCATTTGCCACTCGCCGAATTTTCTTACAACAACAGTTATCACTCGAGTATTAATGCCGCAACTTTTGAAGCATTGTATGGCCGCAAGTGCCGATCTCCTATTTTTTGGGCCGAAGTAGGCGAAAAGCAAATCACCGGACCCGAGGTAGTCCATGAAACAACGGAAAAGATTGCTCGAATTCAAGCGAGACTTAAGACTGCCCGTGATCGTCAAAAGAGTTATGATGATCTTAAACGTAAAGACATTGAATTCAACGTGGGTAACCGTGTAATGTTGAAGGTTTCACCTTGGAAAGGTGTGATCCGTTTTGGAAAACGTGGAAAGTTAAACCCGCGATACATTGGTCCTTTTGAAATTTTGGAGCGTGTTGGACCCGTTGCTTACCGTCTAGACCTCCCGACACAATTGAGCTCAGTTCATCCTACCTTCCACGTGTCAAACTTGAAGAAGTGTCTTGCTGCACCCGAACTCATCATACCACTGGAAGAACTTACCATTGACGACAAACTCCACTTCGTGGAAGAACCTGTCGAGATTATGGACCGTAAGGTCAAAACTTTGAAACGCAACAAGATTCTGATCGTCCGAGTACGATGGAATGCCAAACGAGGACCTGAGTTTACTTGGGAGCGAGAGGATCAAATGATGCAGAAGTATCCTCACCTTTTCCCGACTCCTCCATCTACCTCAACTTAAAATTTCGGGACGAAATTTTCTTTAACAGGTGGGTAATGTAACGAATCTGTATTTTCCAACATTTACTTATTAATATTTATTATTAATACTTGTGTTTTATTAAATGTATTGTTTATATACATTTACTTGTTACCACGATTAACTTTGAATGCCCCGAAACGTCTTTGTGACACACATACTTTTCACGAATGATATTTTTAAATATCATTTACATTCATTATTAAGTTTTATTAATCATTTTAATTAACTAAGGTTACTAGTTAATTACTTGGGCTTTATTGAATTTATTTGTTAATTAATGGAACTTGGGCTTTTATTAGTATTAATGGACTTAACATCCCACCCTACACACTAAATGGATTAACTAGCTCATTACTCATGTAAGTATTACCTAAAAACTAAACTAGATAAATTAACTTGGTATGGAATCTAGTTACTTACACCTTTCCCATGTAAACACCCCTAATTACCAACTTTTGAGCCATAAACATGCAAGAACCTTGTGGACAATTTTCTTCCCCCTTGACCCTTGGAGACCGTCGGCCTTAGTAGGCCTTGAGGAGTATTTTTGTTTCATTTTTTGATTACTTCTCACTTGTATCCTCTCATTCCAAACACACACTCTTACTTGCAACTTTCTTTTTCTCTCATTTTCTCTCATCTTGTAGGTAACTTGAACAAATATTTCTCTTCTTTTCCCTTACTAAAACCGTAACATATACTCATATAATCATCATCATCACTTTTTGTTCATTGTTGTTTAGTTACTTGTTATTTATTGTTGATTACTTACTAGTTACTAAGAACCAAACTCTTTAGTTTGTTCTTCATTTATCTTGTTCATATAAGAACATACAAGAACATAAACTTTCTAGTTTATGTTCTACATTTAATGTTTGAAAGATTGTAAGTTCATGTGTTGTAAATCATTACTTGAATTCATGTTAGTAAACTTAAAGTTTACTTCCTTAAAGATCAAGACTTTGGCCTGAATCTTTAAAGTATGAACAACCATGACTTGTTACTTGTTTATCTAGCTTATTTCTTCATTTCTTGCTCTTATAAATTCGTGATTCATGTGGTTGTTGGTCAAGTGTTACTAGTTAACTTTGATCTCATTTTTCTTGAACTAAAGTTAACTTTATGATTTCAAGAACATGGAAGTATAACTTTCTAGTTATAACTTTATAAACTTATGAAAGATCTAAGTTCTATAGCTTATGGTCTACTTATTTTGTCATAAACAAAAGCTTGTAAGCTTACATACACTTTACAAGATGAAAATCTAAGTTTTGTAACTTATGGTTTCACTAAAGTAAAGATTCAAGTATTATTACTTAGGATTTAACTTATTAACTTTAGATCTAGACCTTTGGGTCTTGGATCTTTAAGATCTAACTAAGAACTATGCTCTACATCTTAAGATCTTGATTAATTAGTTTACTTTCAAGTTTGTAGTTCAATATTACTTTTATAGTTTATGTATGTGTCGGATCTAAGATTTTGATGTAACCTTGGTTCATCAAGCTACTTGCAACACTTAAATGAGTTGTGCTACATGTATTAGACTTACACAAGTGTTATTATGGTCAAACCTTGGTTAAGATGATGCAAACACATCATCGAGTTGTACACTTGAAGCTATATGCATCAAGGATGAGAACCGTGATGAGCATCGAGCACCAAGAACCCACCGGAACCTAGTGTTTACTATTTTCTGGAATAGACCCGAATACCTGGGCTACTCTAAAGTTGATTTTCAGTTAGCTCTGTTCGAGTAGATAATTTTTTGTTTAAGACTCGTCTTAATCCGAGTTACAGTTTAGGATTTATGGCCCTCCGATCGTCACTATGTCCTTTTAACGTTGTGCTGAAAATTCTGACCTACTCGCACTTAGACCGTCGCCACGGTCAAACGAAGATGAGTTTGCTTCTGGAATTTTTACCACAATTAGAGGACTCATATACGGATCCATGGCCACTAGTCTCACCTTATTTTAGTAGGTATAGAGGCCGTGGTGACTGACCGGAATCAGCCTTTGTTTTAAACTCTTTTCATGAACGAAACTTACTTTACACCTTTTGTTTGATGATGAATGATGATGACCCTTAAGACCTAATTTGCATACATTTAAACCTATTGGGACGATTTACTGACTTAGTAATATTTGACTTAGGTTGAGGACTTTCCGGACCTACGTACTTGCTTACTTCCCGACTCGACTTTAGCACTACTTTACCACTGTGAGTTATAGCATCCCTTTTTACTTTAATTATTTTGGGAACTGAGAATACATGTGCATTTTATGTTTTACATACTAGGCACGAGTACTTAAACTTTATGTATGTATGGGTTATACAACGGCATAAACATTCCCTTTAGCTCGGTAATGTTTAGTCATTGGTTTTTGAACCGGTGAACGCGAATCTTAGATATGGATCCATAGGGTTTGACATCCCCACCCGGGCTAGTTGCGCTAGCATTTAATGAGTGTTTAATACTTCGTAAACATACGCACTCACCAAGTGTACTTTCAGGGGGTTTTAAACGTTAAGTTAGTTACCAAGTGCCCACGGTTAAACATATACTTTATCATACTGTTTGAAACGCTCTTTGTAGCACTGAAATCTCGTGGCCTACCTTACATTACTGTTATACTTAAACTATAGCTCACCAACCTTTTTGTTGACGTTTTTAAGCATGTTTTTCTCAGGTTCTTAAGGTTAGCTGCTTCCGCTGTTGTACTAGTCTTGCTGTAGACACCCGCTGCTTTAGAGATGTCACCGCATGAATGTTTATCTTGCATTCAAACATTAATACTTTTGAACTATGATTTGTAACGATCTGAGGGTCACGTACTATTTCTAATTGCTTCTGTTCATTGAGGCATACTTTTGATGTAAAACATTTGACGTTGGTTATGACGTCACCTTTTATCATGAATGCAAACTTGTTTTGAAAACGCATATAGTGTTTAACCTTGTAATGATCCTGTTGTTGATGGTCCGTACATGTTGATTAAGTACGGGGCATCACATAATAGGTGTATGCACACAATGAATTTTTAATGTACTTAATATTTATATATATAGGTGATAATATAACTTAGTGTGATTAAAGTGTTACCATATAGATAGGTTTATAAGTTATAATAATAATATTATTACTCTAATTACTTTTAATTAATCAACCCTCATTATGTAATCTCATCATTACATGTGATATATATATATATATATATATATATATATATATATATATATATATATATATATATATATATATATATATATATATATATATAAGTAACTAGAGGGGGGTGAATAGTTACTTAATACGTTTTTAACACTTTTTCGATTGATCACCAAATTCGATTTAACTTTGATCAACCAACTCAACTCAAACTTGATGTGTATAGTGTATATGTTCAAAATGATAAATGAAGTAATGTAAAGAACATAGACACAAGGATTTATAGTGGTTCGGGTGGATGTTAACTAATTCACCTTAATCCACTCCCCGATTACACTAATCGAGATTTGTTGCTTCACTAAGCACTTTTCTCCAAACCCGGTGGAGATCCGATTTACAAGTCTTCAACTTCTTTGGTAGACAACAAATCTAATCTTTCAATCCCTTTGAAAGATCAACTCCAACCTAGATCAACTTGTCTTCACCTTGGACAAGTATTAATCTCCAAATAAGATTAATCAACTTCCTAAGTCCCTTTAAGGAAGTGGATCACTAAGCTAGCCTATGCTTCTACTAATTGAAGTTACAAGACTTATACACTTTGCAATGATGATCCTAACACAATACTAGGACATACATTACATTAAGTAAACTCACAAGATAAATGATTTTGATTAGTAAGTTTACAACAACCCAATTGTATATCTATAAGATTATAGAATCTTCTCTTGCTTGGTCACATTTGAGTAGTAATTGATGCACTTGTGATCACTGGAGATAAGCCTTTGAAATATGCAAGAGGTTCAGCTTCAAATGCTCTTAAATGTTTACCTTTTATAGTGAGATTCAAAAAATAGCCGTTGACACACGGTTGCCTGAACGGTCGACCGTGGTGCGACCGTGCGTGCTCCAGTCTAAATTAGGTATCTGTTGTATAGCCGTTTGACTCAAATTTGAACACCATATTTTGGCACCTTTACTCCTTCTAGCACCTGCAAAAGAAACCAAACATCCTAGACAAGTACTATATGCATTAAGCGTGTGAGATTTGGTCTTAATGCATGAAAGTGACTAATCATTCCAAAAGTGGCAAACCCAACATTCTTGGAGAAGTGTCTTGATTGATATTTAGGGAAATTTCAGTTTAGTCAAGACTTAGTTAGTCACATTAATGTCTTTGGTTCAATTCTAAAGACTAGTCACTATGTCATTAACTTCCTAGTTTCAATTAATAACAAGTCATGTTCTTTTTAAGTTTAGTTAGAGATTAATTAAGCAATGTCTCTATAAGATAATCATGAAGCATGTAGAGACATCAAAGTTAAGTCATAAGCAATCACCCTTAGTTAGTTAGACTAGATCAAATAGACAATTGACTATACTTTCATTGTGAACCATTTTACACTTAATCTATTGGAGTAGGTTAGTTACTTGAATCCTAACTAATGAGCACATAGCAAACATATTAATCAAGTTGAAAAGTTTATGAGTATTAAGCATATTGGCAAGTAGCAAGTAATACTCACATAGCAAAAGATAGTTATTCTAGGATCAATCATATAGATACTTGTATAACTTATAATTTAAGCACTTAATAAGTTTAATGTGCAATATGTAACATTACATGATTAATGTGTAAGCACACATTAATGTCCAACACATGCACAAGGGAAGAGCAATCTTTAGTTGGGACTTGGTGACTATCCTAAATGTATCTAAGTGTGTTTTAGGACTACAAGTTATTACTAGTTAATCTTGAGAGCATTGTTCCTCATTTAGCCTTAATTAATAACTAAGTCATTTCTAATAGCAATCATTGTTCTATTGACATTGGCTTAAGTGTGTTGGTACTTGATGATCATACTAAGGATATCTAGATAAGAATTAAGATCACAAGTCGTTGATTAACACTTATGTGTTATGCCTAATCTTGGTTAATTTGTCATTAAGATATCATTAGGCGCAATTAATCACAATTAGTGTTTTTATGACCAAACCTTGGTTGAGTATGAAGAAGGCATCTATTCTAAGCATGTTGAGAAAGGTTTCATGAATTACAGATGTCGGGAACTAGTAAAACTTTATTTGGTCGAAAAGGGTAACAGAGAAAACTGCGGTCGCACTGCGGTTGACCGTGGTGGCGATCGTGCAACTTGTTTTCACAAAACTGCGTTGCAATTCAATTTGGGTTTTCACGGTTGACTATGCGGTCGACTGTACCTCGACCGTACGTTTAGCTGAACTTTTAGTTTCATTCTTTAACCTATGTTTGACTTGGTCGTTTGCAAGATAAAGTATGAATTAGTGACCTTGCGTGTTTTATGTTAAGATGTCAGTCATCACTTATGCATATGTATGTGTCATCATCAAAACATATTCTTTGGTTAATCACACTTTGGTTAATCATACTTAAGTTTATCGTTTAGTGCATTAATCCACATTCAACCAACATTCTCCCCCTTTTTGATGATGACAAACATACAAGTGATGAGGAACATTTTGCTATAAATACGCAAGTGTTAACAATCAATTGTATCCATCTTTCTCCCCATTTTGTCGAAGCAAAAAGGTTAGCTCCCCCTAGAACTAAGCTCGCCCTTAGAACAAAACTCCCCCTTAAGTTGTGCATATTGGAAAAACATATATATTAAAACACAACAAGCACACATTTTATTCAAAGCAATCATGAAACATAGTAATGCATATATGAAAATATGTATGGAGGGTACAACAATTGAAAGTAGCTCTATTAAGCATGGGTGATGATGCATTTGGTTCCTGAGGGAAATGTGAGGTTCAGTGCGTTGAGATGCTTGAACAGAAGCGTCAAGCGGCGACCATAAGGATAGGATTGTGAAGGATCTTGTTTAAGATCTTGGATCCTGGAAGCCATTATGTAGGAAAGATTTACTTGTATGGACTTGGTTAAGCACCGCATGAGTCCAAGTTCAGTCATGGAAACTTTATCATCATCTTCTTTTCTAAAGAAAATGTTGTGACTTATGATCATTTTGCATGTTCCATACTCTGGTCGAATGTCATTGTCAAAAACTCCTTCTTGAGAGAGAGTACTTAGTTTTAGTTCTGGATCAATGAAGAGTGAGGTTAGTGCTCTTATTGGAATGAACTTTGGAAGGAGTTGTATATAATTTTTCGTATCATAGAACTCAGCTCCTTTTGTGGGCACTCTAAGGACGTAGTCAAATAGTTTAAGTGTCATCACATGGTCTTGATCAAGCAGAGTGAATTTTACCCTTCGGTCAGAGGTAAATTCAAACTTTGAATAGAATTGCTTGACAAGTGAAGGAAATGTGTAGGTTTTAAGTGAAAGAAATGATCCCCATCCAATTTTATCAAAATCACTTTGAAGAGTAGGATAGACATAGAACACTTCATGTTCTTCTTGGATGTGTCTTGAATCATCTTGAGAGTTCTTCTTTTCATCACATGGAAGTTTGTTGTGAAATTTTATCATTTTGAGATTTAAGTGATGTTTGGAGTTTGAGAAGATAAAGGGTTTTGGAGAGCTCATTGTTTTGAGGTGCAAGAAGTTCTTTGAGAATTCTCAATTTAAAGAATCTTGAGCAAGGATTTCCATCCATTTTGAGTAATTGTTTTGTTCAAGAATTTTAAAGAAGAAGTTAAATTTGATTTCTTTTAGATATTGTTTGTAAGTTAGTGGTATTGATTTGCTATAGGTGTGTATTTAATGAACCTTGAATGAATTGCAGTCAATCTGCTGTCACTGTCACGGTCAGCCGTGCCTGCAACCGCATGTTATCTGCAACACATTTTTATTTATTTAGTCTTTCACATTTTTGGGTAAGATTAAGGCATTATAAAGTTCAAATGCATTATGTCTACATCCAATCATAGAATCATAGCAAAATTGTCTTACACATTCCTTGCCATAATTATTCTTTTTCAAGGAATTCTTAGATTGATTCACTTGAATTTTCATCCTCCATATCGCTTATCTTGTAGGTCAACTTCTTTATTACTCCTTTCATCATCTTCATAATCTTTGACTCCTTTTTGAGATTCTTAATTTGTTCCTTGTAGATTTTTTCCATCTTTGCCATTATCTGACACGCTTGAACTTGTTCATCAGCTTCTTCGTCTTCACTGTCAGGTATCTCAGCATTTTCTCTACCGATCCTTACTTCTCCTGACGTCCTTTTTCGTTTTCAGGAGGTTACTTCTGAGGTTTTTGGTCCTTTGAATATGGCAAGTGTAGGATGAAAGTTATCACTTGTGACACCCAAATAATCAAACACTTTATTGAGATGTAGTCCATAGGGTAATGCACGAATGGTTTCCGTAACAGTTCCGTTCATTCTTGATGCCATGAGATATGCCATATTTACTTTGATATCATTTTCTAAGCACCACATCAGAGCAAATTGAGTGGCGTGGACATTTGAGTGATTGCCTGATTTGCAATAGATGTTGTGGATGATGATTTTGTTCAAAGTGTCATACTCAGGACGAAGGTGTTTTCCTTGTACTCCAGATTTCTCAATTTCAGTTCTTGGAGCATCATTTTTGCACAGTGTATCGATTAGAGGAGTTTTATTTGAAATGAAGTCAGGAAGGTTCGAAAGATCATGTAGTCTGTTGTAGAACATTTCTGCCTCAGTGGGAACATCCAACATGATCCCGAAATCCTTGAGTGAATAACGATAATTAACGCCCAGAAGATTGAAGAATACTTCATCATTCATAAAGTTGAAATTAGCGTAAAATTCTCGAATAAGTGAGGGATTGGATAGGGCGGTTTAGAGTGAGAAAATATTTCCATTTGAGTTTTTCAAACTGCCTTACAAGTTTAGGCATTTCGGTGTGAGCGACTCTTCTCCCGTCGGCAATTTTTCTGCCTGTAAGAAATTCAATGTTGTTGGCAATTCTCTCTTTAGGATCAGATGGTTGATCATATGAGTCTTTTCTTTTTGCTACAACAGTCTTGCCTTTTCTTCTAGCCATTTTCTACACAATGATACTTTAGATTAGTTCAAGGTGTATACTTCAATTGTAGCTAACAAGTTTTGCAAACTTAAATTATCATCAATACTTAGGTGTTTTGATGTTAATATTCTTCACATTTTCACTCTTCATTAGTGTCAATGAGTTTGCTACTAGATTAAGATTTTCACAAAGTTCATATGTGTTCTAGACTTTTGAAATCATCGTCAACACATGTTTTGACATTCAAAATTATTACACTCAATTTGCAATAATGTCATTCATATCATATGAACAATGCTTCTATGGAAATCTAACCTAGATGTATAATGAATCCTAGAATTATCCAAAGTTAAATTAATACATAGATATACAATAATCATTACCACAATCATTTCTAAATTGTTCTTCAAGAACAATTTCAATTGTTTGCATCAATTTAGGTTTTGATTCATTCTAGTTAGGGTTTCTTCATAACCCTAATTCATCATACAAACACAATTAAATGTTAGGAAAGCAAGGATTAATCATACCGAAAGTAGGAATTGAAATTGAAGGAATGAGCATTCTTCTCCGTGCGGTCGATCTCCTCAGCCGTGTGTAGGTGTGTGTGTTTTGAAGTGGGTTGAAAAGAAATAAAAGTGAGGGTTTAGTTTAATTTAAAGCAGAATCAGGCCACGCACGGTTGAAGCACGGTCGACCATGGTGTTAGCCGTGCAGATATACTCACATGTACAGGACAGGAGTCTGCGGTCGTGTATACGATCAGCCTTGGTGCTGCCGTAGATCCTTCTGATCACTTGTTTCTTCACTTCTTCTTTCTTCGAACGCGTTTTGACGATTCTTAGGCTCTATAGAATACTTGAGGACAGGTTTTCTTTTCCTAACATTGAATGATTACATCCTCCTGATATTTAATCATCAATGACACGTAATATACTATATCTATATGTATGTATGTATGTATGTATGTATGTATGTATGTATGTATGTATGTATGTATGTATGTATGTATGTATGTATGTATATATATATATATATATATATATATATATGTGTATATATATATATATATATGTGTGTGTGTGTATATATATATATATATATATATATATATATATATATATATATATATATATATTCATATTTAATCATTCATATAGTATACACAAAACGCATTAATCTAGTATTTATCATGCAATATATATTTTCACATAAACACACAATCCTAAGGCAAGTAAGCTTCCTACACTAATCTTTTGAAATCATTTTTCAAAAACAATTTTGCATTTGTAAGAAAAACCTTTCATTAATACAAAGACTTTTTGAGAAGGTTATTCTCATTAGCATTTTGATCATTGTTTTTGATTGATTTTAAGATTACTCAATCCTTGACTTATCCCTACCATGGAATTGCTAGCTTGGTCCATTTTTCTCATATTCTCAATTTTATTAATAATGGACAATGGACTTTGATTACAAGATTTGTGTTTGATAGAGTCGTGACATATATTCATTTCATGTTTATCTCTTGATGAATCACAAATAGTTATCCTTTCAAGTTTTCTTTTCAAGGTGTTATTTTTATCAATTAAAACTTTGTTAAGTTGTCTAACTTTGTGTAATTCTTTCTCCAAAAGTTTTACTTTGTTACGACTACTATCATACACAAATTTAATGGTCTTGTAATCATCTAACAATTCTTCATAATTAGAAGGATAGAATACATGTACCTCATTGCAATCCATGCTTGAGACGCCATCTTCTTTGAATGGAGATTCAACCTCTTCTTCACTTTGACCATCTTGATCCAAATCATTCAAAGAACTCATGAGGCAAAAGTCTTCATTTCCATCCAACCCTTTTGCTTGAGAATCACCAACCTTTTCCAAATCCTTCCCAATTCCTTTACCCTTTAAACTTCTAGAGTTTAAATCTTCTTGAGAACATAGTGAATCCCAACATTCTTTAGCACTTTCACATGAAATTATCTTTAACCTTTTTTACTAGGCAGAATTTCATGAAGTAGTGAAATTGCATCAAATTGTTTCAAAATATCATTGTTTTGAAATGTTCACTTCACTAGCCTTGAACTATCTTTTGGTACAAAGTCTCCTACTTTGATTATTCTCCACAAGTAGTAATCCTTGAATTTGAGATAAGACTCAAATCTTAATTTCCACACATCAATATTCATCTTATCAAAGATTGGTTCTTCTTTCACAAATTCTTCCAAGTATCCCATAGTTTGAGTTAATCCGAGAATCGCTGACTCAAGTTTTTGCACAAAACGAATTTTGACGCTTTCGCGATCATTTGTAGTGCAATGTTTTGAGCAACCGCTCTGATACCAATTGTAAGTAACTAGAGGGGGTTGAATAGTTACTTAATACGTTTTTAACACTTTTTCGATTGATCACCAAATTTGATTTCACTTTGATCAACCAAGTCAACTCAAACTTGATGTGTATAGTGTATATGTTAAAAATGATAAATGAAGTAATGTAAAGAACATAGACACAGGGATTTATAGTGGTTCGGGTGGATGTTAACTAATCTACCTTAATCCACTCCCCGATTACACTAATCGGGATTTGTTACATCACTAAGCACTTTTCTCCAAACCCGGTGGAGATCCGATTTACAAGTCTTCAACTTTTTTGGTAGACAACAAACCTAATCTTTCTATCCCTTTGAAAGATCAACTCCAACCTAGATCAACTTGTTTTCACCTTGGACAAGTATTAATCTCCAAATCAGGTTAATCAACTTCCTAAGTCCCTTTAAGGAAGTGGATCACTAAACTAGCCTATGCTTCTACTAATTGAAGTTACAAGACTTATACACTTTGCAATGATGATCCTAACACAATACTAGGACATACATTACATTGAGTAAACTCACAAGATAAATGATTTTGATTAGTAAGTTTACAACAACCCAATTCTATATCTATAAGATCATAGAAGTTTCTCTTGCTTGATCACATTTGAGTAGTAATTGATGCACTTGTGATCACTGGAGATAAGCCTTTGAAATATGCAAGAGGGTCAGCTTCAAATGCTCTTAATTGTTTGCCTTTTATAGTGAGATTCAAAAAATAGCCGTTGACACACGGTTGCCTGAACGGTCAACCGTGGTGCGACCGTGCGTGCTCCAGTCCAAATTAGGTATCCGTTGTACAGCCGTTTGACTCAAATTTGAACACCATATTTTGGCACCTTTACTCCTTGTAGCACCTGCAAAAGAAACCAAACATCCTAGACAAGTACTATACGCATTAAGTGTGTGAGATTTGGTCTTAATGCATGAAAGTGAGTAATCATTCCAAAAGTGGCAAACCCAACATTCTTGGAGAAGTGTCTTGATTGATATTTAGGGAAATTTCAGTTTGGTCAAGACTTAGTTAGTCACATTAATGTCTTTGGTTCAATTCTAAAGACTAGTCAGTATGTCATTAACTTCCTAGTTTCAATTAATAACAAGTCATGTTCTTTTTAAGTTTAGTTAGAGATTAATTGAACAATGTCTCTATAAGATAATCATGAAGCATGTAGAGACATCAAAGTTAAGTCATAAGCAATCACCCTTAGTTAGTTAGACTAGATCAAATAGACAATTGACTATACTTTCATTGTGAACCATTTTACACTTAATCTATTGGAGTAGGTTAGTTACTTGAATCCTAACTAATGAGCACATAGCAAACATATTAATCAAGTTGGCAAGTTTATGAGTATTAAGCATATTGGCAAGTAGAAAGTAATACTCACATAGCAAGAGATAGTTATTCTAGGATCAATCATATAGATACTTGCATAACTTATAATTTAAGCACTTAATAAGTTTAATGTGCAATATGACACATTACTTGATTAATGCGTAAGCACACATTAATGTCCAACACATGCGCAAGGGAAGAGCAATCTCTAGTTGGGACTTGGTGACCATCCTAAATGTATCTAAGTGTGTTTTAGGACTACAAGTCATTACTAGTTAATCTTGAGAGCATTTTTCCTCATTTAGCCTTAATTAATCACTAAGTCATTTCTAATAGCAATCATTGTTCTAGTGACATTGGCATAAGTGTGTTGGTACTTGATGATCATACTAAGGATATCTAGATAAGAATTAAGATCACAAGTTGTTGATTAACACTTATGTGTTATGCCTAATCTTGGTTAATTTGTCATTAAGATGTCATTAGGCGCAATTAATCACAATTAGTGTTTTTATGACCAAACCTCGGTTGAGTATGAAGAAGGCATCTATTTTAAGCATGTTGAGAAAGATTTCATGAATTATAGATGTCGGGAACTAGTCTAACTTTATTTGGTCAAAAATGGTAACAGAGAAAACTGCGGTCGCACTGCGGTTGACTGAGGTGGTGACCGTGCAACTTGTTTTAACAAAACTGCGTTGCAATTCAGTTTGGGTTTTCACGGTTGACTATGCGGTCGACCGTACCTCGATCGTGTGTTTAGCAGAACTTTTTATTTCATTCTTTAACCTATGTTTGACTTGATCATTTGCAAGATAAAGTATGGATTAGTGACCTTGCGTGTTTTATGTTAAGATGTCAGTCATCACTTATGCATATGTATGTGTCATCATCAAAACATATTCTTTGGTTAATCACACTTTGGTTAATCATACTTAAGTTTATCGTTTAGTGCATTAATCCACATTCAACCAACAATATATATATATATATATATATATATATATATATATATATATATATATATATATATATATATATATATATATATATATATATCCATACCTACATGTTACATATACATATACTCTTTATTATTATGTTATGTATATGTTTATAGCTATAATATATATGTATATATTTTATGTATGTGTTACATATACTTAAGTGTAAAGATGGTACATATATATACATATAACTACTTATCAACTTTTTGTAATTTCTTATAATGTATACATGATACATATACACATGCTCATACATATATATTTTCTTTTTAGGTTTTACTAACTTCATATACATATACATACTTACTCATACATACACTCAACGTACAAATACATACATGTATACACATACATACAGACGCATGTATATACATACATACATACATACATACATACATACATACGAGTATACCTACCCTATACATATACATACGTACGTAAGCATGCATGTATTATTATCACATAAAATCATAACCTTATTATCATATTCAAGTTCATAATTCATAATACTTAATCTTAACATAACTATCATCATGATCAATTCATAATTCGTAATCTTTTAACCATATTCATCTTATTCATAATCATTAATCATAATATTTACTCATATTCATAATCCCTAACTTATTAATCTAGTTTTATGATAATCATAATTATTTATAGTTTATATTCATAACACTTTATTCATAATAATTAGCTAGTTCAATATCATAATAACCTAACCATAATACTTATAATTCAACATACTTAATCTTATTTATCATAACCATAATCTTTAGCTATTTTCATCTAGTTCATGATCAAATTATAATCATACTTATTATCAACAACATAACAACTTAAAAGTAATAGATTAAAAAGCAAGATTAAGTTAAGGTTCTAGGTATACCTCAACAAGATTAGAATCAAGAAGATGTGATGAATATGGACCGAAACAAACACAGAATCCAATCAGCAAAACACGACCCAAACAGGAGGTTAATGGGTCTGTTTTGTCACGCAAACAAGCAGGAAAATAGGCAGCAACACGCAGCAAAACAAGTCGATCTTGGGCTGTCTTTTGATCACAAAAACTTGCAGGAAAAACAGGAGGAACAGCAGGAAAAAATGTAGCAATTTCAGCAGCAAGAAACAACCCAAACGAATGGGTTTTTGGGCTGTTTTGGGTCACAAGATATAGCAGAAAAATAGCAGCAGGAAAGCGACTTTAAGGGCTGTTTGGGTGTCAATTACAGCAGGAAAAAGGAGCTATTTTTGGGTCAAATAAAAGGATGGTGATGGGATGCAAAACTGCCGACGGAAAACAAGGAAAAATGGAGGGATTTATGGTTTAATGTGTGATGCAATTGTGAATGAGAAAAGATCAAGCTAATGGGTCTTTTTATAAGAGATTAAGAAGTGTTGTAATCACATTAGGATTGTTAGGAAATAACTTAGTGATCAAGGACTACTTGGAGAGAAAGGATTAAGAGTTAGGATTAGGATAGGATTAGTTTACTTAGTGATCAAGTTATTCTTTTTTTTTAAACACCTTGGCCGATTTTATTTACATTTATATTATTTTTTTATATAATTCAGCACTTATATATATATATATATATATATATATATATATATATATATATATATATATATATATATATATATATATATATATATATATATATATATATATATATATATTACTACTTGATAAGTGTCATTAATTTATCATTTTTGTTCTACAAGTTTAATTAATTTTATTTGTTTCCTCACTGTTTTAAAAGTTTAACAAAAATGACACATTTTATTAGTTACAATGCTACATGTATATATATATATATATATATATATATATATATATATATATATATATATATATATATATATATATATATATATATATATATATATAAAATTTATCATTTTTGTTCTACAAGTTTAATTAATTTTATTTGTTTCCTCATTGTTTTAAAAGTTTAACAAAAATGACACATTTTATTAGTTACAACACTACATGTATATATATATATATATATATATATATATATATATATATATATATATATATATATATATATATATAATTTGATTAGAGTAGAGTTTATAATAATAGGGTTTATATTATTATTAAATAAATATTAGGGTTAGGGTTTAAGGTCTTAAGTTACTAGCATTAATTTACAGGAGGCTTAATTAGTCGAGCACTTATTATATCTGAATAAAAACCCTAACTATAATACACAGAACAAGATAATGAATCCTAAGGCAATTTAGTATATTCAGAATGGAAAAATGAGGGTTGTTATAGTACCTCCCCGTTAATAAAAACTTCGTCCCGAAGTTTTAGGTAGACTTCTCGGACGCATCTACGGTTGAGAAGAGATGGGGATATTTCCACTTCATTTGGTCTTCACGTTCCCAGGTATACTCGGGGCCTCTCCATGATTTCCAATAGATCTTAACAATAGGCTTTGTTTCAAGCCTCTAACCTCACGATCCATAACCTCTATTGGTTCTTCAATGGAATGCATTTTATCATCAATGCGGATATCATCCAAGGGAATAACAAGTGTGTCATCAGCAAGACACTTTTTAAGATTCGAGATATGAAATGTATGAACTTTAATTAATAGGAAGTGTTAACTAAAAATTACCATTCAGTCAATGTTTTGTTAAAGCAAAGTTTACACTTAATTACGGTGGGGATCTACATTTTCATCCGTATGAGGCCTCCAATAAAACTCTTTCACATCGTGATACATTTTACTAGAGCCTGGGTGAATAGAATACCTAGTCTTATATGCTTCATCCAAGACTAGTTCTCGAAGATTTTCGAAGATTGGGACCCAGATTCGGTTATCGAAATACCTTGTTCCGTTTCCCTTGAGTTCAAGTTGCTTTTCGAGACTTTTAAGTCCCTCGAGTTGGACATTCTCTTCCTTCAATGCCATAAGTTGTGCTTCACGGATTTGAGATGTAAGATTCGTACGAATACGTATTTTTAAAGCTCGGACTCGGATCGGTTTGGCACGATCCTTTCTACTAAGGGCATCGGCAACTACACTCGCCTTACCAAGATGATATTTAAGCTCACAATCATTTAATAATTCGACCCAATGCCTTTATCTCATGTTCAGTTGCTTCTGGTCAAAGATATGTTGAAGATTTTTATGATCGGTAAACACCGTAAATTTTGTCCCGTAGATATAATGTCTCCACATCTTCAATGCGAATACCACAGCTCCTAACTCTAGGTCATGCTTGGTATAGTTCTTCTCATATTTCTTCAATTGTTTAGATGCATAAGGTATAACTTTGTTACGTTGCATTAAGACACATCCGAAACCTTGGTTCGAGGCATCACAATAGACTACAAAATCATCGGTGCCATCGGGTAATGATAGAATCAGGGTTGTGGTCAATTTATCCTTTAAAGCAGATCCCTGTTCTTCGAACCACTCAAACTTCTTCCCATTATGAGTTAGCTTGGTGAGGAGTTTTGCTAGAATAGAAAGATCCTTGATAAATCTTCGGTAATAACCAGCAAGTCCCAAAAATTGGCGAATATGTTTCGCACTCTTAGGAACTTCCCAGTTTTGAATAGCGGTGATTTTCACTGGATCGACATGTATTCCTTCACTATCAACTACATGTTCGAGAAATTGTACGGTTCGTAGCCAAAATTCACACTTGGAGAATTTGGCGTACAGTTGTTCCTTCTTTAAGAGCTCTAGAATCAATCGCAGATGTTTCTCATGCTCTATCTCACACTTGGAATAGATTAAGATGTCATCGATGAAAACTATCACAATTTGGTCAAGATAAGGTTTGCATACATGGTTCATAAGATCCATGAATACAGTAGGAGCGTTCGTTAAACCAAAAGGCATGACAAGAATATCATAATGTCCATAACGAGTTCAGAAAGTAGTCTTAGAAACATCAGCTTCTTTGACTCTCAATTGATGATAACCCGACCTAAGATCAATCTTAGAATAGATTATTGATCCTTGCAGTTGGTCAAACAGGTAATCAATGTGCGAGAGTGGATAATGATTCTTGATGGTTAGCTTGTTGAGTTCTCAGTAATCAATACACAATCTCAACGTGCCATCTTTCTTCTTAACGAATAGAACGAGTGCACCCCACGGAGACGAGCTAGGACGAATGAAACCTTTCTCCAAAATTTCTTGGAGTTGGTTGGATAATTCTTTCATCTCAAGTGGAGCTAAGCGGTATGGTGCCTTTGCAATAGGTACAACGCCGGGGGTCAAATCGATCTGAAACTCAACCTGTCGTCAGGGAGAGAGACCAGGGAGTTCTTCAGGAAACACTTCAGGAACGAAGCATGCCTTATAAGGGTGTGGAGACCTTTCCTAGCATGACGCGTTTTGGGACCACAATTGCAGCAGATCTCATGAGAACTATGCAGTTAACGTGCTCAGGTGAGAGCACTAATAGGATGGGTGACCTCCTGGGAAAGTGCTCGTCGTGTGTGGTTGCCAAGAAAAATCTGTGTGCCTACGGGCAAAGCGGACAATATCATGCTACGGGGAACGTTTACCGGGGATGTTACAAATGGTATCAGAGCCAGGCCCCAGACCAAACGTGCACAGCGAGGACGTTGTGTCCCATTAGGGGGGAAGATTGTAACATCCGCATTACATCCATCCCACATCGGTTGGAGAGGGGAACGAAGCATGCCTTATAAGGGTGTAGACACCTTTCATTTAGGACCACAAGAGCAGCAGATCTCATGAGAACTCTGCAGTTAAGCGTGCTCAGGCGAGAGCACTACCAGGATGGGTGACCTCCTGGGAAAGTGTTCGTCGTGTGTGGTTTCCAATAAAAATCCGTGCACCTACGGACAAAGTGGACAATATCATGCTACGGGGAACATTTACCTGGGATGTTACATATATTGGCCGCATGAATATTATAACATGGTATCAGTTGTTTTCACGCTTCCAAAACCCTACGCCTAACTACAAGAATTCATCTACTGCTCCTTTTTTTCCTGTAAGCCTGCACCTAAACTGCAAGTTTATTGTTTATTTTTTTTTATTCTCTGTTTCGTGCCTAACTGCAAGAATTCATCTACTGTTTTTTTTCACTGTATGCCTACGCCTAAACTGCAAGTTTATTTTATTTATTTTTTTATTCTCTATTCATGTGTCTCTGGTATTGTTCTTCGTACCTTATTCTTCATGGCAGCCACTCCTTATGATAAAATATATACATTGACTTCGGTCACCCATCTCATACCTGTAAAGCTTGATTTAGCCAAGCTCAATTACCCGCAATGGAAAAAGCTATTCACAACGCATTGCATCGGTTTTAATGTTTTAAAGTTCATCAATAGCACTAGCACAACTGAAGAAAAGGCAACAGAGGCATGGCTTAAAGTCGATGCTGTGGTCTCTACGTGGATCTTTGTTACTATTTCAAAACCATTGCTTGAACGTGTCTTGAACTCTGAGCCACAAACTGCATATGATGCATGGCAATTCTTGGAGAAAATTTTTCAGGATAATAAACGCTCCAAAACTATGGAGCTTAACGCTGAACTTCGATCGTCTAGATATTGGTGATATGTCTATCGAGGCTTACTTCCGAAAAATAGATTAAATTGCTGCTCACCTTACTAACCTTGGATCCACCATTGAAGATTCAGATTTGGTTTTGTATACGGTTAATGGATTGAACGACAAATATACTCATGCTAAACACATCATTCTACATTGTGAGCCATTTCCTACACTAAATACAGTTCGTTCCATGCTCACGATGGAAGAGATGACCGAAAATCGAAAGAATCTTTCGTCCAATCACATTGCCTAGTCCTCCAATCCTACGGTTCTTTTGGCTCAATCAACAGATTCAACTCCATCAACAGGCTCGGCTAGGCCACCGCAAACCAACAATCGAAGTACAGGCTCATCGACTCAAGTATGCAGGAACCTTTCTAGAGGTTTTTGCCCATTTGCGGACCAGTGTCGTTTTCTTCATCAACAAGTCAATCGGTCCAATTTTGCACGAAATAATCAAAACAACAATAATACTTATCGGACCAATAGCTTATCCCAAACCCAGCTACTTAATATTATAGCTTCCCAGTAACAACAACTCGCCTCTCAGGCCCACTCTGTCAGGACCAGTTCGTCCGGGTTGGCTCAATTTCATAACGGGTTGGCTCACTTTCCTAATGGACCTGTCCCATTTGGTAATTCCAGGCCGCAAGCACATGTCTCTAGACCTCCTAGTTTCCATAACGGGCCTGTTTATAATGGCCAAACATATGGGCAAGCTGCCACTAGCCCACATACCTATCTTGCGGGCTGACCCACTTCATACGGATCGTTTACTGTGGATTCGCAAGCTTAGAATTAGGCAACTATTCTTCCTAATGCATTTAGTTCCATCACACTTCAGGACTATGGGGCCGCAGGGTGGAACATGGACACAGGTGCGTCATCTCACCTTACTTCATGCGTTAATAATCTAAGTACTATATTTAATAATCGCATGTATCCGTCAGTCGCTGTTGGTGATGGGAATTCCATTCACGTTACCAACACCGGCCATAGCATGTTTCCTACCTCTCACCGCCCATTACACTTATATAATGTCTTTGTTACCCCCAATATTGTAAAAAATTTGATTTCTGTCCGTCAGTTTACTCGCGATAATAAAGTTTCTGTTGAATTTGACCCGTTTGGTTTTTCTGTGAAGGATTTCCAGACTCGACGCCTTCTGCTCCGATGTGATAGCACCAGAGATCTCTACCCATTCACACCTAATGCATCATCCTCCAGCCCTCAAGCTCTTGTCACCAATCATGTTATGTGGAACCAACGTCTCGATCACCCGGGCAATGATATTTTTCGTCGTTTAGTTTCCAATAAAGACATTATTTGTAATAAAACGGAGTCTTCCTTGTTCTGCCATGCATGTCAACTTGGCAAACATGTGCGACTTCCTTTTTCCATTTCTAGTAATACTATGTCTTCTGCATTTGATATCGTTCATTCTGATTTATGGAAACCACCTGTATCTAGTCTTAGTGGTTTGAAATATTATGTTATTTTTCTTGATCATTATACGCATTATGTTTGGGTTTTCCCATTACGCAACAAATCTGACGCATTTAACAAATTTACGTCTTTTCGTACATATGTTAAAACTCAATTCAATAAAGAAATTAAAGCTTTCCAATATGACCAAGGCGGCGAATTCGATAACTCCTCCTTCAAACAACTTTTCCATGACCATGGCATCCAACTACGTCTTTCGTGCACACAAACCTCGCAACAAAATGGGAAATCCGAACAAATGTTACGTACAATCAATAACCACATACACACACTCTTATTTCAAGCTCATCTTCCCCTCACTTACTGGGTGGAAGCACTACACATGTCTGCCTACCTACTAAATATTCTTCCATCTTCTGCCATTCAACATGAAATTCCCCATACACGTCTCTTCCACACCAAACCTGACTATTCTACTCTACGCGTTTTCGAATGTCTCTGCTACCCTCACCTTAATCACACTTACAAACTTGCTCCCCGTTCCACGCCTTGTATCTTTCTCGGTTACCCTGATAATCACCGTGGGTATCGCTGCCTTGACCTCACCACCAATAAAGTCATCATCTCTCGTCATGTCACGTTTGATGAAACATCCTTTCCATTCAGTTCCATGACTCTTACTAAACCTCCTTCCTACACATTGTTAGATACCGCGCCTCCTAACCTTTTCTCTCGCACCCTTGTCCCAAATGAACCGCCACCACCAAATACTCCGACTTCTTCGGCAGGTTCTCCTCCTGTCGTGCCCTCCCCTATACCACCACCACCACCACAACCACAAAATCCTCCATCCACCTCCACTCATCCCATGATTATGCATACCCGTGTTGGCACAACCAAGCCTGTCAACCGATTAAACCTTCATACCTCCACCATTTCTCCAATTCCTCACACTTATTCTCATGCTCTTAATGACCCTAATTGGAAACATGCTATGATTGACGAATTTAATTAATAATAGTACTTGGAAACTTGTGCCTCGACCATCGGACACGAACATATTTCGTTCCATGTGGCTCTTCAAGCACAAGTATAACGCAGATGGTACACTGAGCCGTTACAAGGCTCGATTGGTTGCTAACGGTCGCAGTCAGCAGGTTGGTATTGACTGTGATGAGACTTTTAGTCCAGTTGTTAAACCGGCTACGATTCGCACTGTTCTTAGCCTAGCTGTTTCTCGACACTGGCCGATACATCAGCTAGATGTCAAGAACGCATTTTTACATGGTCAGCTTACATAGACTGTTTATATGCACCAACCACCGGGGTTTCGTGATACTCGTTACCCTGATCATGTATGTCTTTTACAGAAGTCTCTTTATGGTCTTAAACATGCCCCTAGTGAAATGTCCAGTTCATATTGATTATAAACGTTCCATATTAACTGATTTCGTTGCGAGGTTTTGACCTTTATATGAGACGTTTTTCAAAGACTGCATTCATTTTTAAAACAACCATAACCTTTATTTTATCAATAAAGGTTTTAAAAATATTACGTAGATTATCAAATAATGATAATCTAAAATATGCTGTTTACACACGACCATTACATAATGGTTTACAATAGAAATATATTACATCGACATATGTTTCTTGAATGCAGTTTTTACACAATATCATACAAACATGGACTCTAAATCTTGTCCTTATTTTAGTATGCAACAGCGGAAGCTCTTAGTATTCACCTGAGAATAAACATGCTTTAAACGTCAACAAAAATGTTGGTGAGTTATAGGTTTAACCTATATATATCAAATCGTAACAATAGACCACAAGATTTCATATTTCAATACACATCCCATACATAGAGATAAAAATCATTCATATGGTGAACACCTGGTAACCGACATTAACAAGATGCATATATAAGAATATCCCCATCATTCCGGGACACCCTTCGGATATGATATAAATTTCGAAGGACTAAAGCATTTGATACTTTGGATGGGGTTTGTTAGGCCCAATAGATCTATCTTTAGGATTCGCGTCAATTAGGGTGTCTGTTCCCTAATTCTTAGATTACCAGACTTAATAAAAGGGGCATATTCGATTTCGATAATTCAACCATAGAATGTAGTTTCACGTACTTGTGTCTATTTTGTAAATCATTTATAAAACCTGCATGTATTCTCATCCCAAAAATATTAGATTTTAAAAGTGGGACTATAACTCACTTTCACAGATATTTCCTTCCTCGGAAATAAGACTTGGCCACGGATCGATTCACGAACCTATACAAATATGTATATATATATATCAAAGTATGATTAAAATATAATTACAACCATTTTTATTATGTTTTAAAGATTTGAGTGTATTAAGTCAGCTGTCCTCGTTAGTAACCTACAACTAGTTGTCCACAGTTAGATGTACAGAAATAAATCAATATATATTATCTTGAATCAATCCACGACCCAGTGTATACACGTCTCAGGCTAAATCACAACTCAAAGTATATATATTTTTGGAATCAACCTCAACCCTGTATAGCTAACTCCAACATTACTGCATATAGAGTGTCTATGGTTGTTCCAAATAATATATATACATGGGTCAATATGATATGTCAAAACATTTGCATACGTGTCTATGGTATCCCAAGATTACATAATATATTAGAATACATGTATAATACAATATAAGTTAGCTAGGATATGATTTGTATAGATTTGTTAAACATTTCCCGTAGCTATAAAGATCAAAAATATCCAATCTTGTTTTACCCATAACTTCTTCATTTTAAATCTGTTTTGAGTGAATCAAATTGCTATGGTTTCATATTGAACTCAAATTTAAGAATCCAAGTAGAAAAAGTATATGTTTATAGTCAAAAATTTATGTTACATGTCAATTACTAAAGAGGTAGTCATTTCCGTCGAAAGAACGACATCTTGATGACCATTTTGAAAAACATACTTTCACTTTGAGTTTAACCAAGATTTTTGGATATAGTTTCATGTTCATATGAAAAATAATTTTCCCAGAAGAACAACTTTTAAATCAAAGTTTATCATAATTTTTAATTATCCAAACCAAAACAGCCCCCGGTTTCACTACGACGGCGTATATCCGATTTTATGGTGTTCATCGTGTTTCCAGGTTTTAAATCATTAAGTTAGCATATCATATAGATATAGAACATGTGTTTAGTTTGATTTTAAAAGTCAAGTTAAAAGGATTAACTATTGTTTGCGAACAAGTTTAGAATTAACTAAACTATGTTCTAGTGATTACAAGTTTAAACCTTCAAATAAGATAGCTTTATATGTATGAATCGAATGATGTTATGAACATCATTACTACCTCAAGTTTTCTGGATAAAACTACTGGAAATGAGAAAAATGGATCTAGCTTCAAAGGATCCTTGGATGGCTTGAAAGTTCTTGAAGCAGAATCATGACACGAAAACAGTTCAAGTAAGATTTTCACTCGAAATAAGATTGTTATAGTTGTAGAAATTGAATCAAAGTTTGAATATGAATATTACCTTGAATTAGAAAGATAACCTACTGTAAATAACAAAGGTTCCTTGATCTTAGATGATTACTTGGAATGGATTAGAAAGCTTGGAAGTAGACTTGAAAACTTGGAAGTATTCTTGATTTTTATGAAACTATACTTATGGAATTTATGAAGAACACTTAGAACTTGAAGATGGAACTTGAGAGAGATCAATTAGATGAAGAAAATTGAAGAATGAAAGTGTTTGTAAGTGTTTTTGGTCATTGGTATACGGATATGAAATTTTGTTTTCATGTAAATAAGTCATGAATGATTATTCATATTTTTGTAATTTTATGAGATATTTCATGCTAGTTGCCAAATGATGGTTCCCACATGTGTTAGGTGACTCACATAGGCTACTAAGAGCTAATCATTGGAGTATATATACTAATAGTACATACATCTAAAAGCTATGTATTGTACGAGTACGAATACGGGTGTATACGAGTAGAATTGTTGATGAAACTGAACGAGGATGTAATTGTAAGCATTTTTGTTAAGTAGAAGTATTTTGATAAGTGTCTTGAAGTCTTTCAAAAGTTTATGAATACATATTAAAACATTACATGTATATACATTTTAACTGAGTCGTTAAGTCATCGTTAGTCGTTACATGTAAATGTTGTTTTGAAACCTTTAGGTTAACGATCTTGTTAAATGTTGTTAATCCATTGTTTATTGTATCAAATGAGATGTTAAATTGTTACATTATCATGATATTATGATATATAATATATCTTAGTATGATATATATACAGTTAAATGTCGTTACAACGATAATCGTCACATATATGACTCGTTTCGAAAACATTAAGTTAGTAGTCTTATTTTTACATATGTAGTTCATTGTTAATACACTTAATGATATATTTACTTATCATTTAACATAATTAACCAAGTGTATCAATATCTTAATATGATTCATATGTACCTAGTAAGACGTTATAACGATAATCGTTATATATATCGTTTTCGAGTTTCTTAATTTAATAGTCTCATTTTTATGTATATAACTCATTGTTAAAATACTTAATGAGATACATACTTATAATAAAATCATGTTAACTATATATATAACCATATATATGTCATCGTATAGTTTTTACAAGTTTTAACGTTCGTGAATCACCGGTCAACTTGGGTGGTCATTTGTCTATATGAAACCTATTCCAATTAATCAAGTCTTAATAAGTTTGATTGCTTAACATGTTGGAAACACTTAATCATGTAAATATCAATTTCATTTAATATATATAAACATGGAAAAGTTCGGGTCAATACAGTACCTACCCGTTAAATAAATTTCGTCCCGAAATTTTAAGCTGTTGAAAGTGTTGACGAATCTTCTAGAAATAGATGCGGGTATTTCTTTTTCATCTGATCTTCACGCTCCCAGGTGAACTCGGGTCCTCTACGAGCATTCCATCGAACCTTAACAATCGGTGTCTTATTTTGCTTAAGTCTCTTAACCTCACGATCCATTATTTCGACGGGTTCTTCAATGAACTGAAGTTTTTCATTGATTTGGATTTCGTCCAACGGAATAGTGAGATTTTCTTTAGCAAAACATTTCTTCAAATTCGAGACATGAAAAGTGTTATGTGCAGCCGTGAGTTGTTGAGGTAGCTCCAGTTGGTAAGCTACTGGTCCGACACGATCTATAATCTTGAATGGTCCAATGTACCTTGGATTTAGTTTCCCCCATTTACCAAATCGAACAACGCCTTTCCAAGGTGAAACCTTAAGCATGACCATTTCTCCAATTTCAAACTCTATATCTTTTCTTTTACTGTCCGCGTAGCTCTTTTGTCGACTCTGGGCGGTTTTCAATCGTTGTTGAATTTGGATGATTTTCTCGGTAGTTTCTTGTATTATCTCCGGACCCGTAATCTGTCTATCCCCCACTTCATTCCAAAAAATCAGAGACCTGCACTTTCTACCATAAAGTGCCTCAAACGGTGCCATCTCAATACTAGAATGATAACTGTTGTTGTAGGAAAATTCTGCTAACGGTAGGTGTCGATCCCAACTGTTTCCGAAATCAATAACACATGCTCGTAGCATGTCTTCAAGCGTTTGTATCGTCCTTTCGCTCTGCCCATCAGTTTGTGGATGATAGGCAATACTCATGTCTAGACGTGTCCCCAATGCTTGTTGCAATGTCTGCCAGAACCTTGAAACAAATCTACCATCCCTATCAGAGATAATAGAGATGGGTATTCCATGTCTGGAGACAACCTCCTTCAAATACAATCGCGCCAACTTCTCCATTTTGTCATCTTCTCTCATTGGCAGGAAGTGTGCTGACTTGGTGAGACGATCAACTATTACCCAAATAGTATCATAACCACTTGCAGTCCTGGGCAATTTAGTAATGAAATCCATGGTAATGTTTTCCCATTTCCATTCCGGGATTTCAGGTTGTTGTAGTAGACCTGATGGTTTCTGATGTTCAGCTTTGACCTTAGAACACGTCAAACATTCTCCTACATATTTAGCAATATCGGCTTTCATACCCGGCCACCAAAAGTGTTTTTTGAGATCTTTATACATCTTCCCTGCTCCGGGATGTATTGAATATCTGGTTTTATGTGCTTCTTTAAGTACCATTTCTCTCACATCTCCAAACCTTGGTACCCAAATTCTATCAGCCCTATATCGGGTTCCATCTTCCCGAATATTAAGATGTTTCTCTGATCCTTTGGGTATCTCATTCTTCAAATTTCCTTCCTTTACAATCCCCTGTTGCGCCTCCTTTATTTGAGTAGTAAGGTTAGTACGAATAATTATATTCATAGCTTTTACCCGTATAGGTTCTCTGTCCTTTCTACTCAAAGCGTCGGCTACCACATTCGCCTTCCCCGGGTGGTATCGAATCTCAAAATCATAATCATTCAACAGTTCAATCCACCTGCGTTGTCTCATATTCAGTTGCTTCTGATTAAATATATGTTGGAGGCTTTTTTGGTCGGTATATATAATACTTTTGACTCCATATAAATAATGCCTCCAAGTCTTTAATGCAAAAACAACAGCACCCAATTCCAAATCGTGAGTTGTATAATTTTGCTCGTGAATCTTTAATTGTCTAGATGCATAAGCAATCACCTTCGTTCGTTGCATTAATACACAACCGAGACCTTGCTTTGATGCGTCACAATAAATCACAAAATCATCATTCCCTTCAGGCAATGACAACATAGATGCCATAGTTAGCTTTTTCTTCAATAACTGAAACACCTTCTCTTGTTCATCCTTCCATTCAAATTTCTTCCCTTTATGCGTTAATGCAGTCAAGGGTTTTGCTATTTGGAGAAATCTTGGATGAATCTTCTGTAGTAACCACCCAATCCTAAAAATTGACGTATATGCTTCGGAGTTTTTGGGGTTTCCCACTTTTCAATGGTTTCGATCTTTGCCGGGTCCACCTGGATACCTTCTTTGTTCACTATGTGACCGAGGAATTGAACTTCTTCCAACCAAAATGCACACTTTGAAAACTTAGCGTACAGTTTTTCTTTCCTCAATACTTCTAGCACTTTTCTCAAATGTTCTTTGTGCTCTTGATCATTCTTTGAGTAAATAAGTATGTCATCGATGAAAACAATGACAAACTTGTCAAGATATGGCCCACACACTCGGTTCATAAGGTCCATGAACACAGCTGGTGCGTTAGTCAATCCAAACGGCATAACCATAAACTCATAATGACCATAACGCGTTCTAAAAGTAGTTTTTGGAATATCATCCTCCTTTACTCGCATTTGATGATATCCAGAACGTAAATGGATTTTCGAATAAACCGACGAGCCTTGTAGTTGATCAAATAAGTCGTCAATTCTTGGCAGTGGATAACGGTTTTTGATGGTAAGTTTATTCAGCTCTCTGTAGTCAATACACAACCTAAATGTACCATCCTTCTTCTTGACAAACAAAAGAGGAGCTCCCCATGGTGATGTGCTTGGTCGAATGAAACCACGTTCTAATAGTTCTTGCAGTTCTTTCATCTCGCTGGGTGCGAGTCTGTAAGGAGCACGAGCTATTGGTGCAGCTCCTGATACAAGATCTATTTGAAATTCAACAGATCGATGTGGAGGTAGTCCCTGTAATTCTTTTGAAAATACATCGGGAAATTCTTTTGCGACGGGAACATCATTGATGCTCTTTTCTTCAGTTTGTACTTTCTCGACGTGTGCTAGAACAGCATAGCAACCTTTTCTTATTTGTTTTTGTGCCTTCAAATTACTAATAAGATGTAGCTTCGTGTTGCCCTTTTCTCCGTACACCATTAAGGGTTCTCCTTCTTCTCGTACAATGCGAATTGCATTTTTGTAACATACGATCTCTGCTTTCATCGCCTTCAACCAGTCCATGCCAACTATTACATCAAAACTCCCTAACTCTACTGGTATCAAATCAATCTTAAATATTTCGCTACCCAGTTTAATTTCTCGATTCCGGCATATATAATCTGCTGGTATTAATTTACCGTTTGCTAATTCGAGTAAAAATTTACTATCCAATGGCGTCAATGGACAACTTAATTTAGCACAAAAATCTCTACCCATATAGCTTCTATCCGCACCCGAATCAAATAAAACGTAAGCAGATTTATTGTCAATAAGAAACGTACCCGTAACAAGCTCCGGGTCTTCCTGTGCCTCTGCCGCATTAATATTGAAAACTCTTTCGCGGCCTTGTCCATTCGTGTTCTCCTGGATTGGGCAATTTCTAATAATGTGGCCCGGTTTTCCACATTTATAACAAACTACATTGGCATAACTTGCTCCGACACTACTTGCTCTGCCATTACTCGTTCCGACACCATTTGTTCCTTTTGTTCTGTTAACCCCTAGTCTGTAGACCTCACACTTCGCCGCGCTACGACCATTTCTTTTATACTTGTTGTAAAATTTGGTGCAGAACCCCGAGTGACACTTTTCACACCTTTGGCATAGCTGCTTCTGATTGTTGTTGTTGTTGCGGTTGTTATCGTTGTTGGGATGATTGTTGTAGTTATTGTTGTTATTGTTGTGCCGTTTGTTGTAGTTGCGATTGATGTTGCGATTGTTGGGATAGATGTTGTTTTGGTGACTCTTATCACCGTTTTCCTCCCACTTTCTTTTGACTAACTTCACGTTGGCCTCTTCGGCCGCCTGTTCTTTCATTCTTCCCTCAATCTGGTTCACTAGTTTGTGAGCCATTCTACATGCCTTTTGTATGGAGGCAGGCTCGTGTGAACTTATATCTTCTTGGATTCTCTCCGGTAACCCTTTCACAAACGCGTCGATCTTTTCTTCCTCATCTTCGAACGCTCTCGGAAACAATAGGCACAATTCTGTGAATCGTCTTTCGTACGAAGTAATATCGAATCCCTGTGTTCGTAACCCTCTAAGTTCTGACTTGAGCTTATTGACCTCGGTTCTGGGACGGTACTTCTCGTTCATCAAGTGCTTGAATGCTGACCACGGTAGCGCGTAAGCAGCATCTTGTCCCACTTGCTCTAGATAGGTATTCCACCATGTTAACGTAATACCTGTGAAGGTATGCGTAGCGTACTTCACTTTGTCTCCTTCAGCACACTTACTTATGGCAAATACCGATTCAACTTTCTCGGTCCACCGTTTCAATTCGATTGGTCCTTCGGTCCCATCAAATTCAGAAGGTTTGCAGGCAGTGAATTCCTTGTAGGAGCATCCTACACGATTTCTTGCACTGTTAGCTATATTGTTAGATTTAGAGTTATTGTTGGTATGTAGCGCGGCCTGTACTGCGGCTATGTTTGAAGCAAGAAATGCACAAAATTCCTCTTCGCTCATATTCAAGGTGTGTCGAGTAGTCGGTGCCATTTCCTTCAAAATAGTCAAATGAAACAATTTAATCATACATAATATTAAGAGTAGTCAATAGTATCTCGTAGCATAATATGAACTCATTTATAAAAGCTTTTTTTTCATATTAGCGTTTTATAAGTTTTAAATTCGGGTACTACCTACCCGTTAAGTTTATACTTAGTAGCTAATATACAATTCAACTACTACAATTCCATATGAAAAACTGATTATAATAATATATCACATACAAATATTCTTCAAACTTACAACTTCGCTATATTACATATAACATGAAATATAGTACACTATGATACGGGACAATTTTGAAGATAAATCTAGTTAATACGCAAGTTGTTCACCAAAGGAAATAAAGACACGTAATTCATAAGTCCAGAAACAAGTCATGCATTCTGGTTTTACTAAGACGACTTCCCATCCTTGGTCTTGTGGAGAATAACCGTTATGACCATTAGCTAGGCAGCATGTTGTAATATTGTCAAAAGGACGAGGGTTTTGTAATGTCCAACAGCCCCGTAATAATCTAAAAACCTTGTTTCTCACCCCAACTACTGAATCCGTCACTTGTGGGAAAGTTTTATTTAAAAACTGCAATCTGATGTTCTTTTTCTCACTTTGGTAAGAAGTGAACATCACTAACCCGTAAGCATAACATGCTTCTTTATGTTGCATGTTAGAAGCTCTTTCTAATTCACGAAATCCTATGTTGGGATATGTTGAGTCAAAATAGGTTCTTAACCCGTAGCGTAAAATTGCATTTGGGTTCCCCGCATTTAACGCTATAAAGAAAACACGGCGTAACTTAAAGTCTCCCCAATGTGATATACCCCACCTATCAAAGGAAAGCCTTTTATAAACTAAGGCATTTCTGGAAAGTCTTTCAAATATTTGACAAGTTAATTTCGCCATAACTAAATGTGGTGATGAATTCTGACCGACTCTAGACAAGATTTCCTCAATCATATCCTCTGGTAGGTCTTCTAAAATATTCGGTTGTCTACCCTTAACGTCCATTTTGTTTTTATACTGTAAAATAGACAAGGATTAGATTCGTAATAACAAACAATACAAGCAATTTTTACATAGAACATAAAAGTACAAGCACGCTACAATACATTTATTACACAACATGCTCACAACCCTCTAATCTGAATCACTGGTTTCTTCTTCTTCGGACTTGGTTCTTTTTCCTAATATTCTAGGGATATATGATGTTCCTCTAATACGAGTCTTCGTTTTCCACATTGGTTTAGAAAAACCTAGTGGTTTAGAGGTTCCCGGGTTATTGTCACGATATTGAAAATACGGGTGTTGACGGTACATATAAAGTTCATCGGGGTCGGAATCAGATTTCTCTATTTTGATGCCTTTTCCCTTATTATTTTCTTTTGCCTAATTAAATTGGGTAGGGGTAATTTCTATAACATCATCGGAATACTCATCAGGATCCAATTCATCAGAAAATTGGTAATTTTCCCAATATTTTGCTTTCTTAGCGAAAACACCATTGACCATTATTAACTTTAGTCCATTGGTTGATGATTTTCTTTTATTTGACCGGTTTTCTGTGGTTCCTACTATTCCCCCCTCTGGAACCTCTTCTTCTTCCAGTTCCTCTTCTTCTGGTTCCTCTTCTTCCGGTTCCTCTTCTTCCGGTTCCGTTTCCTCTTCTTCCGGTTCTTCGGGAACTTGTGAATCTTGCCAATATATATTCGACTCTTCGTTATTATTAGGTGAGTCAATGGGATTTGTGCTAGAGGTAGACATCTATCACACAATATCAAACATGTTAAGAGATTAATATTGAAATGTCCCGTTCTTATTGATTAAAAACGTTCCATATTAATTGATTTCGTTGCGAGGTTTTGACCTCTATATGAGACGTTTTTTTCAAAGACTGCATCATTTTTAAAACAAACCATAACCTTTATTTCATAAATAAAGGTTTAAAAAGCTTTACGTAGTTATCAAATAATGATAATCTAAAATATCATGTTTACACACGACCATTACATAATGGTTTACAATACAAATATGTTACACCGAAATCAGTTTCTTGGATGCAGTTTTTACACAATATCATACAAACATGGACTCCAAATCTTGTCCTTATTTTAGTATGCAACAGCGGAAGCTCTTAGTATTCACCTGAGAATAAACATGCTTTAAACGTCAACAAAAATGTTGGTGAGTTATAGGTTTAACCTATATATATCAAATCGTAACAATAGACCACAAGATTTCATATTTCAATACACATCCCATACATAGAGATAAAAATCATTCATATGGTGAACACCTGGTAACCGACATTAACAAGATGCATATATAAGAATATCCCCATCATTCCGGGACACCCTTCGGATATGATATAAATTTCGAAGCACTAAAGCATCCGATACTTTGGATGGGGTTTGTTAGGCCTAATATATCTATCTTTAGGATTCGTGTCAATTAGGGTGTCTGTTCCCTAATTCTTAGATTACCAGACTTAATAAAAAGGGGCATATTCGATTTCGATAATTCAACCATAGAATGTAGTTTCACGTACTTGTGTCTATTTTGCAAATCATTTATAAAACCTGCATGTATTCTCATCCCAAAAATATTAGATTTTAAAAGTGGGACTATAACTCACTTTCACAGATTTTTACTTCGTCGGGAAGTAAGACTTGGCCACTGGTTGATTCACGAACCTATAACAATATATACATATATATCAAAGTATGTTCAAAATTTATTTACAATACTTTTAATACATTTTGATGTTTTAAGTTTATTAAGTCAGCTGTCCTCGTTAGTAACCTACAACTAGTTGTCCACAGTTAGATGTACAAAAATAAATCGATAAATATTATCTTGAATCAATCCACAACCCAGTGTATACGTATCTCAGTATTGATCACAACTCAAACTATATATATATTTTGGAATCAACCTCAACCCTGTATAGCTAACTCCAACATTCACATATAGAGTGTCTATGGTTGTTCCGCAATATATATATAGATGGGTCGACATGATAGGTCAAAACATTGTATACGTGTCTATGGTATCTCAAGATTACATAATATACAATATAAGTTGATTAGGTTATGGTTGGAATAGATTTATTACTAACTTTCACGTAGGTAAAATGAGTAGTTTTTATCAATCTTGTTTTACTCGCCATTTCTTCGTTTCTAATCCGTTTTGAGTGATTCCAGTGGCCACGGTTTCGTATTGAACTTAAATTTATGAATATAAATAGAAAAAGTATAAGTTTATAGTCGGAAATACAAGTTACAAGTCGTTTTTGAAAGAGGTAGTCATTTCCGTCGAAAGAACGACATCTTGATGACCATTTTGAAAAACATACTTTCACTTTGAGTTTAACCATGATTTTTGGATATAGTTTCATGTTCATAAGAAAAATCATTTTTCCAGAAGTATAGCTTTTAAATCAAAGTTCTTCTTAGCTTTTAATTATCCCAACCAAAACAGCCCCCGGTTTTACTACGACGGCGTATATCCAGTTTTATGGTGTTTATCGTGTTTCCGGGTTTTAAATCATTAAGTTAGCATATCATATAGATATAGAACATGTGTTTAGTTGATTTGAAAAGTCTAGTTAGAAGGATTAACTTTATTTGCGAACAAGTTTAGAATTAACTAAACTATGTTCTAGTGATTACAAGTTTATAACGTTGAATAAGACAGCTTTTTATGTATGAATCGAATGATGTTATGAACATCATTAATACCTCAAGTTCCTTGGATAAACCTACTGGAAATTATAAAAATGGATCTAGCTTCAAAGGATCCTTGGATGGCTTGAAAGTTCTTGAAGCAGAATCATGACACGAAAACAATTTCAAGTAAGATTTCCACTCGAAATAAGATTGTTATAGTTATAGAAATTGAATTAAAGTTTGAATATGATTATTACCATGTATTAGAAAGATAACCTACTGTAAGTAACAAAGGTTTCTTGATATTAGATGATTACTTGGAATGGATTTAGAAAACTTGGAAGTAAACTTGCAATCTTGGAAGTATTCTTGATTTTATGAAACTAGAACTTTTGGAATTTATGAAGAACACTTAGAACTTGAAGATAGAACTTGAGATAGATCAATTAGATGAAGAAAATTGAAGAATGAAAGTGTTTGTAGGTGTTTTTGGTCGTTGGTGTATGGATTAGATATAAAGGATATGTAATTTTGTTTTCATGTAAATAAGTCATGAATGATTACTCATATTTTTGTAATTTTATGAGATATTTCATGCTAGTTGCCAAATGATGGTTCCCACATGTGTTAGGTGACTCACATGGGCTGCTAATAGCTGATCATTGGAGTGTATATACCAATAGTACATACATCTAAAAGTTGTGTATTGTACGAGTATGAATACGGGTGCATACGAGTAGATTTGTTGATGAAACTGAACGAGGATGTAATTGTAAGCATTTTTGTTAAGTAGAAGTATTTTGATAAGTGTCTTGAAGTCTTTCAAAAGTGTATGAATACATATTAAAACACTACATGTATATACATTTTAACTGAGTCGTTAAGTCATCGTTAGTCGTTACATGTAAATGTTGTTTTGAAACCTTTAGGTTAACGATCTTGTTAAATGTTGTTAACCCAATGTTTATAATATCAAATGAGATTTTAAATTATTATATTATCATGATATTATGATGTATGAATATCTATTAATATGATCTATATACATTAAATGTCGTTACAACGATAATCGTTACATATATGTCTCGTTTCAAAATCATTAAGTTAGTAGTCTTATTTTTACATATGTAGTTCATTGTTAATACACTTAATGATATATTTACTTATCATTTAACATAATTAACCACGTGTATCAATATCTTAATATGATTCATATGTACCTAGTAAGACGTTATAACGATAATCGTTATATATATCGTTTTCGAGTTTCTTAATTTAATAGTCTCATTTTTATGTATATAACTCATTGTTAAAATACTTAATGAGATACATACTTATAATAAAATCATGTTAACTATATATATAACCATATATATGTCATCGTATAGTTTTTACAAGTTTTAACGTTCGTGAATCACCGGTCAACTTGGGTGGTCATTTGTCTATATGAAACCTATTCCAATTAATCAAGTCTTAATAAGTTTGATTGCTTAACATGTTGGAAACACTTAATCATGTAAATATCAATTTCATTTAATATATATAAACATGGAAAAGTTCGGGTCAATACAGTACCTACCCGTTAAATAAATTTCGTTCCGAAATTTTAAGCTGTTGAAAGTGTTGACGAATCTTCTAGAAATAGATGCGGGTATTTCTTTTTCATCTGATCTTCATGCTCCCAGGTGAACTCGGGTCCTCTACGAGCATTCCATCGAACCTTAACAATCGGTATCTTGTTTTGTTTAAGTCTCTTAACCTCACGATCCATTATTTCGACGGGTTCTTCAATGAATTGAAGTCTTTCATTGATTTGGATTTCGTCTAACGGAATAGTGAGATCATCTTTAGCAAAACATTTCTTCAAATTTGAGACGTGGAAAGTGTTATGTATAGCCGCGAGTTTTTGAGGTAGCTCCAGTTGGTAAGCTACTAGTCCGACACGATCTATAATCTTGAATGGTCCAATGTACCTTGGATTTAGTTTTCCCCGTTCACCAAATCGAACAACGCCTTTCCAAGGTGAAACCTTAAGCATGACCATTTCTCCAATTTCAAACTCTATATCTTTTCTTTTACTGTCCGCGTAGCTCTTTTGTCGACTCTGGGCGGTTTTGAATCTTTGTTGAATTTGGATGATTTTCTCGGTAGTTTCTTGTATTATCTTTGGACCCGTAATCTGTCTATCCCCCACTTCACTCCAATAAATCGGAGACCTGCACTTTCTACCATAAAGTGCCTCAAACGGCGCCATCTCAATACTAGAATGATAACTGTTGTTGTAGGAAAATTCTGCTAACGGTAGGTGTCGATCCCAACTGTTTCCGAAATCAATAACACATGCTCGTAGCATGTCTTCAAGCGTTTGTATCATCCTTTTGCTCTGCCCATCAGTTTGTGGATGATAGGCAGTACTCATATCTAGACGAGTTCCTAATGATTGTTGTAATGTCTGCCAGAATCTTGAAATAAATCTGCCATCCCTATCAGAGATAATAGAGATTGGTATTCCATGTCTGGAGACGACTTCCTTCAAATACAGTCGTGCTAACTTATCCATCTTGTCATCTTCTCTTATTGGCAGGAACTGTGCTGATTTGGTGAGACGATCAACTATTACCCAAATAGTATCAAAACCACTTGCAGTCCTTGGCAATTTAGTGATAAAATCCATGGTAATGTTTTCCCATTTCCATTTCGGGATTTTGGGTTGTTGAAGTAAACCTGGTGGTTTCTGATGCTCAGCTTTGACCTTAGAACACGTCAAACATTCTCCTACGTATTTAGCAACATCGGCTTTCATACCCGACCACCAAAAATGTTTCTTGAGATCCTTGTACATCTTCCCCGTTCCAGGATGTATTGAGTATCTGGTTTTATGAGCTTCTCTAAGTACCATTTCTCTCATATCTCCAAATTTTGGTACCCAAATCCTTTCAGCCCTATACCGGGTTCCGTCTTCCCGAATATTAAGATGCTTCTCCGATCCTTTAGGTATTTCATCCTTTAAATTTCCCTCTTTTAAAACTCCTTGTTGCGCCTCCTTTATTTGAGTAGTAAGGTTATTGTGAATCATTATATTCATAGATTTTACTCGAATGGGTTCTCTGTCCTTCCTGCTCAAGGCGTCGGCTACCACATTTGCCTTCCCCGGGTGGTAACGAATCTCAAAGTCGTAATCATTCAACAATTCAATCCACCTACGCTGCCTCATATTCAGTTGTTTCTGATTAAATATGTGTTGAAGACTTTTGTGGTCGGTATATATAATACTTTTGACCCCATATAAGTAGTGCCTCCAAGTCTTTAATGCAAAAACAACCGCGCCTAATTCCAAATCATGCGTCGTATAATTTTGTTCGTGAATCTTCAATTGTCTATACGCATAAGCAATCACCTTCGTTCGTTGCATTAATACACAACCGAGACCTTGCTTTGATGCGTCACAATAAATCACAAAATCATCATTCCCTTCAGGCAATGACAATATAGGTGCCGTAGTTAGCTTTTTCTTCAATAACTGAAACGCTTTCTCTTATTCATCCTTCCATTCAAATTTCTTCCCTTTATGCGTTAATGCAGTCAAGGGTTTTCTATTCTGGAAAAGTCTTGGATGAACCTTCTGTAGTAACCAGCTAGTCCTAAAAACTGGCGTATGTGTTTCGGAGTTTTTGGGGTTTCCCACTTTTCAACAGTTTCTATCTTTGCCGGATCCACCTTAATACCTTCTTTGTTCACTATGTGACCGAGGAATTGAACTTCTTCCAACCAAAATGCACACTTTGAAAATTTAGCGTACAATTCTTCCTTCCTCAATACTTCTAACACCTTTCTCAAATGTTCACCGTGTTCTTGATCATTCTTTGAGTAAATAAGTATGTCATCAATGAAAACAATGACAAACTTGTCAAGGTATGGTCCACACACTCGGTTCATAAGGTCCATGAACACAGCTGGTGCATTAGTTAAACCAAATGGCATGACTATAAACTCATAATGACCGTAACGTGTTCTGAAAGCAGTCTTTGGAATATCATCTTCTTTCACCCGCATTTGATGATACCCGGTGAAATGTCCCGTTCTTATTGATTAAAAACGTTCCATATTAATTGATTTCGTTGTGAGGTTTTGACCTCTATATGAGACGTTTTTCAAAGACTGCATTCATTTTTAAAACAAACCATAACCTTTATTTCATAAATAAAGGTTTAAAAAGCTTTACGTAGATTATCAAATAATGATAATCTAAAATATCCTGTTTACACATGACCATTACATAATGGTTTACAATACAAATATGTTACATCGAAATCAGTTTCTTGAATGCAGTTTTTACACAATATCATACAAACATGGACTCCAAATCTTGTCCTTATTTTAGTATGCAACAGCGGAAGCTCTTAGTATTCACCTGAGAATAAACATGCTTTAAACGTCAAAAAAATGTTGGTGAGTTATAGGTTTAACCTATATATATCAAATCGTAACAATAGACCACAAGATTTCATATTTCAATACACATCCCATACATAGAGATAAAAATCATTCATATGGTGAACACCTGGTAACCCACATTAACAAGATGCATATATAAGAATATCCCCATCATTCCGGGACACCCTTCGGATATGATATAAATTTCGAAGTACTAATGCATCTGGTACTTTGGATGGGGTTTGTTAGGCCCAATAGATCTATCTTTAGGATTCGCGTCAATTTGGGTGTCTGTTCCCTAATTCTTAGATTACCAGACTTAATAAAAAGGGGCATATTCGATTTCGATAATTCAACCATAGAATGTAATTTCACGTACTTGTGTCTATTTTGTAAATCATTTATAAAACCTGCATGTATTCTCATCCCAAAAATATTAGATTTAAAAGTGGGACTATAACTCACTTTCACAGATTTTTACTTCGTCGGGAAGTAAGACTTGGCCACTGGTTGATTCACGAACCTATAACAATATATACATATATATCAAAGTATGTTCAAAATATATTTACAACTCTTTTAATATATTTTGATGTTTTAAGTTTATTAAGTCAGCTGTCCTCGTTAGTAACCTACAACTAGTTGTCCACAGTTAGATGTACAGAAATAAATCGATAAATATTATCTTGAATCAATCCACGACCCAGTGTATACGTATCTCAGTATTGATCACAACTCAAACTATATATATTTTGGAATCAACCTCAACCCTGTATAGCTAACTCCAACATTCACATATAGAGTGTCTATGGTTGTTCCTAAATATATATAGATGTGTCGACATGATAGGTCGAAACATTGTATACGTGTCTATGGTATCTCAAGATTACATAATATACAATACAAGTTGATTAAGTTATGGTTGGAATAGATTTGTTACCAATTTTCACGTAGCTAAAATGAGAAAAATTATCCAATCTTGTTTTACCCATAACTTCTTCATTTTAAATCCGTTTTGAGTGAATCAAATTGCTATGGTTTCATATTGAACTCTATTTTATGAATCTAAACAGAAAAAAGTATAGGTTTATAGTCGGAAAAATAAGTTACAAGTCATTTTTGTAAAGGTAGTCATTTCAGTCGAAAGAACGACGTCTAGATGACCATTTTAGAAAACATACTTTCACTTTGAGTTTAACCATAATTTTTGGATATAGTTTCATGTTCATAAAAAAAATCATTTTCAAAGAATAACAACTTTTAAATCAAAGTTTATCATAGTTTTTTTTAATTAACTAACCCAAAACAGCCCGCGGTGTTACTATGACGGCGTAAATCCGGTTTTACGGTGTTTTTCGTGTTTCCAGGTTTTAAATCATTAAGTTAGCATATAATATAGATATAGAACATGTGCTTAGTTGATTTTAAAAGTCAATTTAGAAGGATTAACTTTTATTTGCGAACAAGTTTAGAATTAACTAAACTATGTTCTAGTGATTACAAGTTTAAACCTTCGAATAAGATAGCTTTATATGTATGAATCGAATGATGTTATGAACATCATTACTACCTAAAGTTCCTTGGATAAACCTACTGGAAATGAGAAAAATGGATCTAGCTTCAAAGGATCCTTGGATGGTTTGAAAGTTCTTGAAGCAGAATCATGACACGAAAACAATTTCAAGTAAGATTTCCACTCGAAATAAGATTGTTATAGTTATAGAAATTGAATTAAAGTTTGAATATGATTATTACCTTGTATTAGAAAGATAACCTACTGTAAGTAACAAAGGTTTATTGATCTTGGATGATTACTTGGAATGGATTTAGAAAACTTGGAAGTAAACTTGCAATCTTGGAAGTATTCTTGATTTTATGAAACTAGAACTTTTGGAATTTATGAAGAACACTTAGAACTTGAAGATAGAACTTGAGAGAGATCAATTAGATGAAGAAAATTGAAGAATGAAAGTGTTTGTAGGTGTTTTTGGTCGTTGATGTATGGATTAGATATAAAGGATATGTAATTTTGTTTTCATGTAAATAAGTCATGAATGATTACTCATATTTTTGTAATTTTATGAGATATTTCATGCTAGTTGCCAAATGATGGTTCTCACATGTGTTAGGTGACTCACATGGGCTACTAAGAGCTGATCATTGGAGTGTATATGCCAATAGTACATACATCTAAAAGCTGTGTATTGTACGAGTACGAATACGGGTGCATACGAGTAGAATTGTTGATGAAACTGAACGAGGATGTAATTGTAAGCATTTTTGTTAAGTAGAAGTATTTTGATAAGTGTCTTGAAATCTTTCAAAAGTATATGAATACATATTAAAACACTACATGTATATACATTTTAACTGAGTCGTTAAGTCATCGTTAGTCGTTACATGTAAATGTTATTTTGAAACCTTTGGGTTAACGATCTTGTTGAATGTTGTTAACCCATTGTTTATTATAACAAATAAGATGTTAAATTGTTATATTATCATGATATTATGATATATAATATATCTTACTATGATATATATACAGTTAAATGCTGTTACAACGATAATCGTTACATATATGTCTCGTTTCGAAATCATTAAGTTAGTAGTCTTATTTTTACATATGTATTTCATTGTTAATACACTTAATAATATATTTACTTATCATTTAAAATAATTAACCAAGTGTATCAATATCTTAATATTATTCATATGTACCTAGTAAGACGTTGTTATAACGATAATCGTTATATATATCGTTTTCGAGTTTCTTAAATTAATAGTCTCATTTTTATGTATATAACTCATTGTTAAAATACCTAATGAGATACATACTTATAATAAAATCAGGTTAACTATATATATAACCATATATATGTCATCGTATAGTTTTTACAAGTTTTAACGTTCGTGAATCACCGGTCAACTTGGGTGGTCAATTGTCTATATGAAACCTATTTCAATTAATCAAGTCTTAACAAGTTTTATTGCTTAACATGTTGGAAACACTTAATCATGTAAATAACAATTTCATTTAATATATATATATAAACATGGAAAAGTTCGGGTCACTACACCCGGAATGTAAGTCAATCTTTGAATAAACAGACGAGCCTTGTAGTTGATCAAATAAGTTGTCGATTCTCGGTAGTGGGTAGCGGTTCTTGATGGTAAGTTTGTTCAACTCTCGGTAGTCGATACACAACCTGAATGTACCATCTTTCTTCTTGACAAACAAAACAGGAGCTCCCTACGGTGATGTGCTTGGTCGAATGAAACCACGCTCTAAAAGTTCTTGTAATTGGCTTTGCAGTTCTTTCATCTCGCTGGGTGCGAGTCTGTAAGGAGCACGAGCTATTGTTGTAGCTCCTGGTACAAGATCTATTTGAAATTCAATGGATCGATGTGGGGGTAATCTCGGTAATTCTTTCGGAAATACATCGGGAAATTCTTTTACGACGGGAACATCATTGATGCTCTTTTCTTCAGTTTGTACTTTCTCGACGTGTGCTAGAACAGCATAGCAACCTTTTCTTATTAGTTTTTGTGCCTTCAAATTACTAATAAGATGTAGCTTCGTGTTGCCCTTTTCTCCGTACACCATTAAGGGTTTTCCTTTTTCTCGTATAATGCTAATTGCATTTTTGTAACAAACGATCTCTGCTTTCACTTCTTTCAACCAGTCCATACCGATTATCACATCAAAACTCCCTAACTCTACTGGTATCAAGTCAATCTTAAATGTTTCGCTAACCAGTTTAATTTCTTGATTCCGACATATATTATCTGCTGAAATTAATTTACCATTTGCTAATTCGAGTAAAAATTTACTATCCAAAGGCGTCAATGGACAACTTAATTTAGCACAAAAATCTCTACTCATATAGCTTCTATCCGCACCCGAATCAAATAAAACGTAAGTAGATTTATTGTCAATAAGAAACGTACCCGTAACAAGCTCCGGGTCTTCCTGTGCCTCTGCCGCATTAATATTGAAAACTCTTCCGCGGCCATGTCTGTAGAGACCCGTCTTAATCCATCCGGACGAAGTCCATATCGATTACAAACGATTCACAACAATTGATTACATCGCGAGGTAATTGACCTCTATATGATAAATTTTACAAACATTGCATTCGTTTTTAAAAGACAAACTTTCGTTACATCGACAGTGGACAGGCATGTAAAGCATTTCATAATATATCCAAATATAATTGACTTAATAATAATCTTGATGAACTCAACGACTCGAATGCAACATCTTTTGAAATATGTCATGAATGACTCCAAGTAATATCTCTAATATGAGCAAATGCACAGCGGAAGATTTCTTTCGTACCTGAGAATAAACATGCTTTAAAGTGTCAACCAAAAGGTTGGTGAGTTCATTAGTTAATCATAAAGAATCATTTCATAATTTTAATAGACCACAAGATTTCATACTTCCATTTCTCATAATCATACGTCCCATGCATAGAGACAAAAATATCATTCATATGGATTGAACACCTGGTAACCGACATTAACAATATGTATATAGAATATCCCCATCATTCCGGGATCCTCCTTCGGACATGATATAAATTTCGAAGTACTAAAGCATCTGGTACTTTGGATGGGGCTTGTTGGGCCCGATAGATCTATCTTTAGGATTCGCGTCAATTAGGGTGTCTGTTCCCTAATTCTTAGATTACCAGACTAAATAAAAAGGGGCATATTCGATTTCGATAATTCAACCATAGAATGTAGTTTCACGTACTTGTGTCTATTTTGTAAATCATTTATAAAAATTGCGCATGTATTCTCAGCCTAAAAATATAAAGGGTAAAAAGGCAAATGAAACTCACCTATTGTATTTTGTAGTAAAAATACATATTACGACATTGAACAATTGTAGGGTTGACCTCGGATTCACGAACCTATATCATTTGTATATATATTAAAACATATAATCGTAATCGAACAAAATATATATATTTTGATTATATATTAAGATTAATACTCTTATATAAAATTTTATTATTATGCATAATATGTTATATGTTATAATACTTATTTGATGTGTAATTAAATTATATCAATATACATAATATTATATTAGTTGAAACACGATTTTACGTAATATTAATATACTTAAATATTAAATATGTTTTTATATAATTCCTTTTCTTTGCAAAATAGTTATGATATTAATACTAATAAGGATAATAATATTTATAATTCTAATAATGATAATAATAATAATGATAATATTGATAATAATTTTTAATAAAGGTGATAAGTTTAATGATAAGATGAAATTGATAGTTTTCATAAAAATAATATTTTTAAATAAAATGGTAATTTTAATAATAATGAAACTTTTAATGATAATGGTAATGATAATACTAATAATAGTAGTAATGATAATAATACTTGTATTTTAATATTAATAATAATAATATTAATAATAATAATAATAATAATAATAATAATACTAATGATAATAGTTGTAATAATAATCTCACTAATAATTGTAATAATATTATTAAGAATGATTCTTACATTAATAATAATAATGAATAAAATGATATTTCATTTAATCATAACTTAATTATATTTATATTTATAGCCATAGTTTATATTGTCGTAAACCTAATCGTACTTATAATTGTATTTCTCGGTTATACATATATATATATATACCTTAACTATATCCATTACCGTAGCCATAATCATATTCATTTTATTCTTCCATAATTTAAGCATCTTTTAAATCATAATCAAAATCACAATAATAATAATAATAATAACTAATAATACATAACAATAATAATAGCATAACAATACTAATAATAATAATAATAACAACAATAATTACTAATAACAATAATAATAATAATAATAATAATAACAATAATAACAACAATAATTACTAATAATAATAATAATAATAATAATAATAATAATAATAATAATAATAATAATAATAATAATAATAATAATAATAATAATAATAATAATAATAATAATAATAATAATAATAATAATAATAATAATAATAATAATAATAATAATAATAATAATAATAATAATAATAATAATAAGGAACTACCTTAAAGGTTCAAAAACATAGCAAAACCGACTAAGCCGGGACTTGAACCCGAGACCACCCGTATACCAACACACTCCTTAACCATTCAAACCATAATGTTTTTCTGTTATAGGCCCACTTGAATAAATTATAACCCGAGTTCCTTGATCATCCTCTTCATTAATAATTTCGATCGACCAGAGGATGTTTACCATGATATCAATAGAGAAATGGATTGGTTTTCAAGATTGATAAAATAGACAGAAACGATTTTTATTTGCTGTTTTAAGATTATCATTAAAGAAAAGAAAAAAAAAATAATTAAGTCGAAACAGCAGTAGCTGTAATCGTAAAAAAAATATAATGAACTCAAGTATGGTTTTCGATTTTAAGACTGTTTCACAGAAAAATTATAATATGAATTGTGTTGCAATTGCTTCATAGAAACGTTCTGCAAACTCAATTGAATCTAAAACATCAAACTGAAATCAAATTTCGCTATGAACAATATTTTTGACTTTTGAAATTTTAGAGTTTGACTTCGAAATTAGTACTCAATATAAAGAATTGGTTTTTGAAACTTTGTAGGTAGATTGAGTGAGAAATTTCTAGCATAACTGCATTTTTAGTTTTTGACATTTGATGTGAAATCGAACTTTTAATAATTTGGGTTCATTACAGAGTATATCGACTTCTGTAAAAGAAAAACTGGGTTTTTAATTACGAATTGAATAAAATGGGAAATTGTAATTTATAATGTAGATGAAGACTTTAATGATTTCATCCATAACAATGAAAAATTCGATTAATTTATAATCTGTCGACAGCATTCTATAATCAAACAAGGAGAAAGAAAAAAAATATAAAAAAAAAAAAATAAAGTTGAGATCGACTTGTACTAGTTTTCTACTGAATTGATAATTTGATGTTAACAGCTAACAGATTAGAGATAAGATCCAAAAATTAGTACAGTGGAAAGGAGATGTGATACTGAATTCCCCCCTTTATCTGATTCTTTTACGTTTTAACTAAATTTTTGTAATTAATTTTAATTATTATAATACTATTAAATAATTAGTAATAATAATGATAGAACTAATAATAAGGATATTTAATAATACTAAAATCAGGATAATACTATACTGGTAATAATAAAATTCATATTATTAACTAAAATAATAATTACAATAATGATAATATTAATAATAACAATATAACTGATAATAATACTTATATTATTAATGATAATAAATAAATAATATTAATAATAAGGATAATGATTTTTATTAAATAATAATGTTAACACTATATTTTAGCAATAACTAATGACATTTAACTTACAACTAAATTATACTTTTAATCATTCTTATTTATATATAAAGCTTTTATTTTGATATTCATAACTTTAAAATTATAAGTATAATATTAATAATACTAATATTAGTAATACTAATTAATATCAATAATAATGAAAGCAATAATATTATTATAACAACTATATTTTTAGCTTTTTAATATATTAGTATCTTAATTTATCAATTATATCATGGTTTATATATAATTAAATAATTATACACTATATATATATATATATATATATATATATATATATATATATATATATATATATATATATATATATATATATATATATATATATATATATATATATATCTTAATATTTATACGTAGAAATCATGTAGGTTCATTTTAAATTACAACATAACTATTATGTAGTTTGTCTTACATTTTTAATTCCAACTGATTAAGCATACATTATTAATTTAAAATATTATCTGTACACATATTTTTATTTTTAATTATATATTTATATATAAATATATTTACATATTTATTTACACATGATTGTTCGTGAATCATCGAGAATGGTCAAAGGTCAAAATAAATATATGAACATCGTTTCAAATTTTTCCAGACTCAACATTACATACTTTGCTTATCGTGTCGTAAATATATAAATATTAAGTTTAAATTTGGTCGGAAATTCCCGGGTCATTACAGTACCTACCCGTTAAAGAAATTTCGTGCCGAAATTTGAGTGAGGTGGTCATGGTTAACAATAAAAATGTTTTCATGACGAATATGAGTTGATAGACATAGTGTTATCATCGCTGAGTAATATGGATAAAACAATTCGATTAATCGAAGAGTACGAATGAAGCTATTATGAAATAGTAGAATGGGTAAATGCAGGTTCGACTTAACCGGTGACGTAGTCAAGGTTGATTTCCGGAAATCAAGGGATTTAAAGAAAATCTTAGAAATCTATAAGATTTGATTCTTCGTCGAGTAAGGAAATTAAGATCTCTATAATTAAATACGGTGATCTGCCTCGATTACCCTGACTGATATTTCCATTATAAATTAACTCTTCCGTTCCATTATTCTCACCATTCCTATATTTTCTTTCTTTGTTCATACATCCAAAAGATTGTGAAAATGCTTAATCCAGTTCTGATCCTTGTCCTTATCCTTACTATCGTAACAATCATTCTCCTTTTCCAACTCCCACCAGAAGAATCTGTTTATTTCTACTATGCTCTAGGGATTATTATATTTATAATCCTCCCGTATCTTTATATTGCGATACGCACTGACATCCACAGTTTGTAATTTCGGTGTTGTCATTGGGCTTTATATTTTATCTTATACTTCGAAGTCCTTGCTTCTATTTTTCTATAATCATTGTCATTCCCAGTTAATACTCCCCCTATTTGCTGCGATTTATACTCCAATTTCTATTTCGGAGTTTTGTCCCTTCGTTTCTTCTTCTTGCGGTTGGGCATCTCTTGTAATGGTCCAGAATTTCACAGATATAAGTTTCAGAATGAACGTCGTTAATGTTTTAAGAAAGAAACAGTAATAGCACAATTTGACTTGTCAAATTACCAGAATTCAAGGAAAGATAGGACTATCAGAAAATATGTCCTTGATATGTTTATAGATCAGATAGAATGTAAGAGTCGTGTAACATGGCTCATGATAACGGTATGATCTGTGAATCATCACGTTCCATTAGAACTCAGCATGACTTACTGTAATATAATCACGTTGATCAAGTGTCATTATATTATACTAACTCATGCATCAGTTCCCAACATTATTTCAATAACTTTCATATTTTTAAGCTTAAAAGTTTACAGAATATAGAAACTAACAGTTTCTATATGATGTAACACTGCTATTGCGAAGAGATTAATGATTTCAGATAAGAATAGTTATGAAAATATCTTCAGAAATATGGAGGATATTTATAATGAAAGATACGATAATATCTTTGAATATCTAAGATCAGAGGATGATAGAAACTATTGTCTGCAAGGGTTTAGAGTAAGGAGCAAGATATTCACTAAAGACTTTTTAGCAAACATGGAGTCATTTGGATTCTTTGAAGTCAAACTTATTCTTTGTGACTTGTACACAGCTTTCTTTATAGTTTCGCATAATCTGCTTTTTGGTACTAAATTTTCTATTGAATGTTTCCAATATAATGATACACAGGAAGCACGAAGAGGTATATAATTTCGGACGAGAATATTTATGAAAATATCCTCAGAAATGTCGAAGATATTGATGATGATATTTTGGAATTTCTAAGTTCGATGGTTGATGGAGAAAGATTTTCCGCAAGATTTTAACATGACTTCGGAGCAAGATATTCTCTAAAGATTTCATCGGATCCAGAATTACCTGGATTCTTTGAATATAGGGTTTGGTCCTTGTATTTTTTCCTTGGTCTCCTTCGTTGTTAGCTCAATCCGTTTTCCAGTTCCAACTTTCCTGAGCTTTGCCAACATACAATTCTTTATTATCAACTTCTGACGATTAAAGTCGTTTACGGTTGCCTACAGTTTCTGCTGCTTCATTCAGCTTTTTCAAAGTTCAATGTATTGATTTGTAGACTGAGTGCTTTTCAGAATTTCATAATGAAAGATCATAATTCTAAGAGATGAATGTTATACATATAACTGTTGATGTAGATATGCTGTGAGTTTTCAAAGAACTGATTGCTGATTCCCGGTAATTGATATGGCAATTCTTGTTACAAGATGCAGATGAGTACATGATGAGACTTCAATAGATAAATATAGTGATTGGTCGGAGGGATTTAAACCAAGGAGCGACGAGGTTGCTGGTGCGTCTACTGATAATATGGTGGAATTTAAAAGGTTCCCCGACAACGATGACGAAAGGCAGACTTATATATCAAGGCTATAATAAGGCTAATCCGAAAGAAAGTCGAGGTTGACTTGTTGGAGCTGTGACAAAATTGACTAATTTTGAAAAAGGAATTGCAAAGTTATTTTTGGTAATAACAATGCCAAAAAATTTAACACAGATACGTGTTTAACGTTTACTCAGGTTCCGAGTGTTTTCAGGTGCATAACTATATGCATTAACCTTTTCTTCCGTACATGAAGTGCGGTTGGTTCATCCTCTCGATTGAGGTGTTTTCAAGAATCATAAAAGGTTTGAAAATAGACTGGAATTGTCAAGATACAAATAAGGTTTAGGATGAAATCAAGTGGCAACTTGAAGAATTATTTAGTTTCATATGTTATAATCAGTATTTTAATTCATTTTGATTGTCCAATATTATTCGTCCACAGTTAACAGTTCAATAATTTATATACAGTTTAATATATAATATTCGAAGTAATTAATACATGTCGTGACCCGTATACGTCTCAGACTCGATCACAACTCAAAGTATATATATTATTGTAGAATGAACCTCAACCCTGTATAGAGAACTCGATCATTACTGCATATAGAGTGTCTATGGTGATTCCAAATAATATATATAGATGCGTCGATATGATATGTCAAAACCTTGTATATGTGTCCCGATATTTAAAGTGCGTAAAATAAATAACAGAAATTAAATAACGATAAATAAAGTGCGTAAAGTAAATAACAGAAATTAAATGACGATAAATAAAATTGCGAGAATGTAAATTGCGATAAATAAAATGTAATCAGTTAGCTAGGAACAGTTAGCTAGGATTTTGTTAGCGTGGATTCTTAATAGAATTTCATATTGTTAATTAATCAGTTTCTAATCAATTTTTATTGTGTCCATTATTTCTTCGTTATGCCACTTGATGGATTCTGATAGATCAAAATCCAAATATGTAATTGGATGAATATGGTTATTCTATGGTGAACGGATTTGTATATCGGTGGATGTAAGTAGGATAGTATATGACTTGTTGAAACAGATTCGAAGAACGTACAATGTAACTTATTAATGTGAAATTTAAATAGTCCACGGGTATTACCTACCCGTTAAAATATTTTCACCATTAACAGTTTGTACAAGAGAATTTTTAATTACAATCTTTATGAAAACATATATACATATATATTTTCTTCAGATTTATTCATGGATTTAATGAGTTAATATGATATTAAACTCATTTTCTTTTCGGTTGGAACTAGAATAAATAATCTCTAAAACTTTAGAGATTACATATTCGCCATGTCGAATGAAGATAAATGAGGTAGAACGATACGTAGAACGAAGATCATACTCAAAGTACATATGATGATATTGAAGCATGGATTGTTGATGGTACTGGTGCTGTTATTGATTGTACTGTTGGTGCCGGTGATGTTGCTGAAGCTGGTACATTTTGCACCATATTTTCCGAATAGATTTTTCGAGCGCGAAGTTCGTTGACTTATTACTCCAGGATGATTGTCGGTCGGAACGAGCGGATGAATAAGGTTCAGAATTGTGGATAGAATATAATCTTGTCGAGTTACCCTGGAAATGAGGGTGAAGATGGTGTTTCGGATTGGTTTGCCAGTGAATGTTTCAAGTTCTTCACCCAACGAACAATATGGTGGGTGAAAGGGATCGATTCTTATTGTCTCCAATGATTAATTAGACTACGAACTCATCATATGAATTGGGGATGGTTGGTTGGTTGATTCATTCTGGTGACGCTGCTTTCGGAGCTTAGGTGAACGTCCACATCGGAATAGCTGTCGGAATAACTATCAGAATAGTTATCGGAATTCGAGGGACTCGAACTAGTTGAAGGATTTATCCCATACGATCAGATGAAGGATTTTCGATAAGAATTAGATTATAGGATGTAGATTAGTATCCTGCAATACATAATTTACATATGCATATATAATACTAAAATCTCATAAGTTACGAAGGAATCTACGGAAGTTGTCAGGCAAAGTTACAGTAACAGATACGCTAAGATATGAAGTAGCAGATACGCTGAGATATGAATTTTGTCTATACACTATTCATGCAGTCAATGCAGTAAAACATGTCTAGACTAAGAATGATAAGCAAATGATTCTCTAAGAATGATAAGCAGGTAATTTTTGACACAAAATGATAAGCAAAACTTTTGACATGTAGACACGGTCGAAGTCCAGACTCAATAATGCATCCTAACGACTTATCAGTTAGACACACTAATGCAGACCTGGTTCGCTAAGACCTCTGCTCCGATACCAACTGTAGAGACCCGTCCTAATCCATCCGGACGAAGTCCATATCGATTACAAACGATTCACAACAATTGATTACATCGCGAGGTAATTGACCTCTATATGATAAATTTTACAAACATTGCATTCGTTTTTAAAAGACAAACTTTCGTTACATCGACAGTGGACAGGCATGTAAAGCATTTCATAATATATCCAAATATAATTGACTTAATAATAATCTTGATGAACTCAACGACTCGAATGCAACATCTTTTGAAATATGTCATGAATGACTCCAAGTAATATCTCTAATATGAGCAAATGCACAGCGGAAGATTTCTTTCGTACCTGAGAATAAACATGCTTTAAAGTGTCAACCAAAAGGTTGGTGAGTTCATTAGTTAATCATAAAGAATCATTTCATAATTTTAATAGACCACAAGATTTCATACTTCCATTTCTCATAATCATACGTCCCATGCATAGAGACAAAAATATCATTCATATGGATTGAACACCTGGTAACCGACATTAACAATATGTATATAGAATATCCCCATCATTCCGGGATCCTCCTTCGGACATGATATAAATTTCGAAGTACTAAAGCATCTGGTACTTTGGATGGGGCTTGTTGGGCCCGATAGATCTATCTTTAGGATTCGCGTCAATTAGGGTGTCTGTTCCCTAATTCTTAGATTACCAGACTAAATAAAAAGGGGCATATTCGATTTCGATAATTCAACCATAGAATGTAGTTTCACGTACTTGTGTCTATTTTGTAAATCATTTATAAAAATTGCGCATGTATTCTCAGCCCAAAAATATAAAGGGTAAAAAGGCAAATGAAACTCACCTATTGTATTTTGTAGTAAAAATACATATTACGACATTGAACAATTGTAGGGTTGACCTCGGATTCACGAACCTATATCATTTGTATATATATTAAAACATATAATCGTAATCGAACAAAATATATATTTTTTGATTATATATTAAGATTAATACTCTTACATAAAATTTTATTATTATGCATAATATGTTATATGTTATAATACTTATTTGATGTGTAATTAAATTATATCAATATACATAATATTATATTAGTTGAAACACGATTTTACGTAATATTAATATACTTAAATATTAAATATGTTTTTATATAATTCCTTTTCTTTGCAAAATAGTTATGATATTAATACTAATAAGGATAATAATATTTATAATTCTAATAATGATAATAATAATAATGATAATATTGATAATAATTTTTAATAAAGGTGATAAGTTTAATGATAAGATGAAATTGATAGTTTTCATAAAAATAATATTTTTAAATAAAATGGTAATTTTAATAATAATGAAACTTTTAATGATAATGGTAATGATAATACTAATAATAGTAGTAATGATAATAATACTTGTATTTTAATATTAATAATAATAATATTAATAATAATAATAATAATAATAATACTAATGATAATAGTTGTAATAATAATCTCACTAATAATTGTAATAATATTATTAAGAATGATTCTTACATTAATAATAATAATGAATAAAATGATATTTCATTTAATCATAACTTAATTATATTTATATTTATAGCCATAGTTTATATTGTCGTAAACCTAATCGTACTTATAATTGTATTTCTCGGTTATACATATATATATATATATATACCTTAACTATATCCATTACCGTAGCCATAATCATATTCATTTTATTCTTCCATAATTTAAGCATCTTTTAAATCATAATCAAAATCACAATAATAATAATAATAACTAATAATACATAACAATAATAATAGCATAACAATACTAATAATAATAATAATAACAACAATAATTACTAATAACAATAATAATAATAATAATAATAATAATAATAATAATAATAATAATAATAATAACAATAATAACAACAATAATTACTAATAATAATAATAATAACAATAATAATAATAATAATAATAATAATAATAATAATAATAATAATAATAATAATAATAATAATAATAATAATAATAATAATAATAATAATAATAATAATAATAATAATAATAATAATAATAATAATAATAATAATAATAATAATAATAAGGAACTACCTTAAAGGTTCAAAAACATAGCAAAACCGACTAAGCCGGGACTTGAACCCGAGACCACCCGTATACCAACACACTCCTTAACCATTCGAACCATAATGTTTTTCTGTTATAGGCCCACTTGAATAAATTATAACCCGAGTTCCTTGATCATCCTCTTCATTAATAATTTCGATCGACCAGAGGATGTTTACCATGATATCAATAGAGAAATGGATTGGTTTTCAAGATTGATAAAATAGACAGAAACAATTTTTATTTGCTGTTTTAAGATTATCATTAAAGAAAAGAAAAAAAAATAATTAAGTCGAAACAGCAGTAGCTGTAATCGTAAAAAAAATATAATGAACTCAAGTATGGTTTTCGATTTTAAGACTGTTTCACAGAAAAATTATAATATGAATTGTGTTGCAATTGCTTCATAGAAACGTTCTGCAAACTCAGTTGAATTTAAAACATCAAACTGAAATCAAATTTCGCTATGAACAATATTTTTGACTTTTGAAATTTTAGAGTTTGACTTCGAAATTAGTACTCAATATAAAGAATTGGTTTTTGAAACTTTGTAGGTAGATTGAGTGAGAAATTTCTAGCATAACTGCATTTTTAGTTTTTGACATTTGATGTGAAATCGAACTTTTAATAATTTGGGTTCATTACAGAGTATATCGACTTCTGTAAAAGAAAAACTGGGTTTTTAATTACGAATTGAATAAAATGGGAAATTGTAATTTATAATGTAGATGAAGACTTTAATGATTTCATCCATAACAATGAAAAATTCGATTAATTTATAATCTGTCGACAGCATTCTATAATCAGACAAGGAGAAAGAAAAAAAATATAAAAAAAAAATAAAGTTGAGATCGACTTGTACTAGTTTTCTACTGAATTGATAATTTGATGTTAACAGCTAACAGATTAGAGATAAGATCCAAAAATTAGTACAGTGGAAAGGAGATGTGATACTGAATTCCCCCCTTTATCTGATTCTTTTACGTTTTAACTAAATTTTTGTAATTAATTTTAATTATTATAATACTATTAAATAATTATTAATAATAATGATAGAACTAATAATAAGGATATTTAATAATACTAAAATCAGGATAATACTATACTGGTAATAATAAAATTCATATTATTAACTAAAATAATAATTACAATAATGATAATATTAATAATAACAATATAACTGATAATAATACTTATATTATTAATGATAATAAATAAATAATATTAATAATAAGGATAATGATTTTTATTAAATAATAATGTTAACACTATATTTTAGCAATAACTAATGACATTTAACTTACAACTAAATTATACTTTTAATCATTCTTATTTATATATAAAGCTTTTATTTTGATATTCATAACTTTAAAATTATAAGTATAATATTAATAATACTAATATTAGTAATACTAATTAATATCAATAATAATGAAAGCAATAATATTATTATAACAACTATATTTTTAGCTTTTTAATATATTAGTATCTTAATTTATCAATTATATCATGGTTTATATATAATTAAATAATTATACACTATATATATATATATATATATATATATATATATATATATATATATATATATATATATATATCTTAATATTTATACGTAGAAATCATGTAGGTTCATTTTAAATTACAACATAACTATTATTAATTTAAAATATTATCTGTACACATATTTTTATTTTTAATTATATATTTATATATAAATATATTTACATATTTATTTACACATGATTGTTCGTGAATCGTCGAGAATGGTCAAAGGTCAAAATAAATATATGAACATCGTTTCAAATTTTTCTAGACTCAACATTACATACTTTGCTTATCGTGTCGTAAATATATAAATATTAATTTTAAATTTGGTCGGAAATTCCCGGGTCATTACATTGTCCATTCGTGTTCTCCTGGTTCGGGCAATTTCTAATAATGTGGCCCGGTTTTCCACATTTATAACAAACTACATTGGCATAACTTGCTCCGACACTACTTGCTCTACCATTACTCATTCCGACACCATTTGTTCCTTTCGTTCTGTTAATCCCTGGTCCGTAGACCTCACACTTCACCGCGCTATGACCATTTCTTTTACACTTGTTGCAAAATTTGGTGCAGAACCCCGAGTGATACTTTTCACACCTTTGGCATAGCTGCTTCTGATTGTTGTTGTTGTTGCGGTTATTATTATTGTTAAGATGATTGTTGTAGTTGCTGCTGTTGTTGTTGTTATTGTTGGGCCGTTTGTTGTAGTTGCAATTGATGTTGCGATTATTAGGATAGTTGTTGCGATTATTGTTGTAATTGCTGTTGTTGTTGTATTGGTGATTCTTATCACCGTTTTCCTCCCACTTTCTTTTGACTTGCTTCACATTGGCCTCTTCAGCAGTCTGTTCTTTAATTCTTTCTTCAATCTGGTTCACTAGTTTGTGAGCCATTCTACATGCCTGTTGTATGGAGGCGGGCTCGTGTGAACTTATATCTTCTTGGATTCTTTCCGGTAATCCTTTCACAAACGCGTCGATCTTCTCTTCCTCATCTTCGAACGCTCCCGGACACAATAGGCATAATTATGTGAATCGTCTTTCGTACGTGGTAATATCAAATCCTTGGGTTCGTAACCCTCTAAGTTCTGTCTTGAGCTTTTTGACCTCGGTTCTGGGACGGTACTTCTCGTTCATCAATTGCTTGAATGCTGACCACGGTAGTGCGTAAGCATCATCTTGTCCCACTTGCTCTAGATAGGTATTCCACCATGTTAACGCAGAACCTGTGAAGGTATGCGTAGCGTACTTCACTTTGTCCTCTTCAGTACACTTACTTATGGCAAACACCGATTCGACCTTCTCGGTCCACCATTTCAATCCGATCGGTCCTTCGGTTCCATCAAATTCCAAAGGTTTGCAGGCAGTGAATTCTTTGTTGGTGCATCCTACACGATTTCCTGTACTGCTAGATCCAAGGTTATTGTTGGTATGTAGCGCGGCCTGTACTACGGCTATGTTTGAAGCACGAAAGGCACGAAATTCCTCTTCACTCATATTCATGGTGTGTCGAGTAGTTGGTGCCATTTCCTTCAAAATAGTCAAATGAAACGAGTTAATCATAGAGAATATCAAGGGTATTCAATAGTATTTCGTAGCGTAATATGAACTTATTTATAAAAGCTCTTTCTTCATATTAGCGTTTTATACTCTTTAATTCGAGTAGTACCTACCCGTTAAGTTCATACTTAGTAGCTAATATACCATTTCAACTACTACAATTCTATATGAAAAAACTAATCACTAAAAAATATATATCACATTCAAACCTTTATACAATAACTTGCAAACTTACAATACCGCTATTTTATATATAGCATGAAATATAGCACATAAAACTTTGATACAAAGTAGTTGCGAAGATAATTCTAGTTAATAAATAAGGCGTTCAGCAAAGGCAACAAAGACACGTAATTCATACGTCCAGAAACAAGTCATGCATTCTGGTTTTACTAATACCACTTCCCATCCTTGGTCTTGTGGAATGTAACCGTTGTGACCGATAGTATGACAATGTGTTGTAACGTCTTCAAAAGGAAGAAGGTTACGTAATGACCAACAGTCTCGTAATAACCTAAAAACCTCATTTCTTACCCCAATTACCGACTCCGTCACTTGTGGGAACGTTTTGTTTAATAGTTGTAGCCCGATGTTCTTTTTCTCACTTTGGTGAGAACCGAACATTACTAACCCGTAAGCATAACATTCTTCTTTATGTTGCATGTTAGCCGCTTTTTCTAAATCATGAAGTCCTATATTCGGATACATTGAGTCAAAATAATTTCTTAACCCGTTGCGTAAAATAGCATTTGGGTTCCCCACAATATATGCGTCAAAGTAAACACATCGTAACTTATGGGTTTCCCAATGTGATATCCCCCATCTTTCAAACAAAAGCCTTTTATAAACCAAGGCATTATTGGAACGTTCTTCGAATGTCTTACAAACTGATTTTGCCATAAATAGTTGTGCCGAGGAATTCTGACCGACTCTAGACAAGATTTCATCAATCATGTCTCCGGGTAAGTCTTCTAAAATATTGGGTTGTCTATCCATTTTGTGTTTTTATACTGTAAAATAGACAAGAGTTAGATTCATAAAAGATACTTATTAATACAAGCAATTTTTACATATATCGTAAAGCATAAGCACACTATATTACATATATTACACCGCACAAATACAACTATCTTATTCCAACTCACTCGTTTCTTCTTTTTCAAACTTGGTTCTTTTTGCTAAGTTTTTAGGGATATATGATGTTCCCCTAATACGAGCCGTCGTTTTCCACATTGGTCTAGAAAAACCTGGTGGTTTAGAGGTTCCCGGGTTATTGTTACAACTTAAGAAATACGGGTGTTGACGATACATATAAAGTTCATCGGGGTTGGAATCAGATTTCTCTATTTTTATGCCCTTTCCCTTATTGTTCTCTTTTGCCTTTTTAAATTCAGTTGGGGTAATTTCTATAACATCATCGGAATCCTCGTCGAGATCCGATTCACCGGAGAATTGGTAATCCTCCCAATATTTTGCTTCCTTGGTGGAAACACCGTTGACCATAATTAACCTTGGTCGGTTGGTTGAGGATTTTCTTTTACTTAACCGTTTTATTATTTCCCCCACCGGTTCTATTTCTTCTTCCGGTTCCTCCTCCTCCGGTTCCGATTCTTCTTCCGGTTCTTCTTCGGGAACTTGTGAATCAGTCCACGAATCATTCCAAATTACATTTGACTCTTCATTATTATTAGGTGAGTCAATGGGACTTGTATTAGAGGTAGACATCTATCACATAATATCAAACACGTTAAGAGATTAATATATCACATAATATTCACATGTTAAAAATATATAGTTTTCAACAAAATTTGTTAAGCAATCATTTTTCAAGTAAACACGGTCGAAGTCCAGACTTACTAATACATCCTAACAAACTCAATAAGACACACTAATGCAAAATTCTGGTTCTCTAAGACCAACGCTCTGATACCAACTGAAATGTCCCGTTCTTATTGATTAAAAACGTTCCATATTAATTGATTTCGTTGCGAGGTTTTGACCTCTATATGAGACATTTTTTTCAAAGACTGCATTCATTTTTAAAACAAACCATAACCTTTATTTCATAAATAAAGGTTTAAAAAGCTTTACGTAGATTATCAAATAATGATAATCTAAAATATCCTGTTTACACACGACCATTACATAATGGTTTACAATACAAATATGTTACACCGAAATCAGTTTCTTGGATGCAGTTTTTACACAATATCATACAAACATGGACTCCAAATCTTGTCCTTATTTTAGTATGCAACAGCGGAAGCTCTTAGTATTCACCTGAGAATAAACATGCTTTAAACGTCAACAAAAATGTTGGTGAGTTATAGGTTTAACCTATATATATCAAATCGTAATAATTGACCACAAGATTTCATATTTCAATACACATCCCATACATAGAGATAAAAATAATTCATATGGTGAATACCTGGTAACCGACATTAACAAGATGCATATATAAGAATATCCCCATCATTCCGGGACACCCTTCGGATATGATATAAATTTCGAAGTACTAAAGCATCCGGTACTTTGGATGGGGTTTGTTAGGCCTAATAGATCTATCTTTAGGATTCGCTTCAATTAGGGTGTCTGTTCCCTAATTCTTAGATTACCTGACTTAATAAAAAGGGGCATATTCAATTTCGATAATTCAACCATAGAATGTAGTTTCACGTACTTGTGTCTATTTTGTAAATCATTTATAAAACTGCATGTATTCTCATCCCAAAAATATTAGATTTTAAAAGTGGGACTATAACTCACTTTCACAGATTTTTACTTCGTCGGGAAGTAAGACTTGGCCACTGGTTGATTCAAGAACCTATAACAATATATACATATATATCAAAGTATGTTCAAAATATATTTACAATACTTTTAATACATTTTGATGTTTTAAGTTTATTAAGTCAGTTGTCCTCGTTAGTAACCTACAACTAGTTGTCCACAGTTAGATGTACAGAAATAAATCGATAAATATTATCTTGAATCAATCCACGACCCAGTGTATACGTATCTCAGTATTGATCACAACTCAAACTATATATATATTTTGGAATCAACCTCAACCCTGTATAGCTAACTCCAACATTCACATATAGAGTGTCTATGGTTGTTCCGCAATATATATATATAGATGGGTCGACATGATAGGTCGAAACATTGTATACTTGTCTATGGTATCTCAAGATTACATAATATACAATATAAGTTGATTAGGTTATGGTTGGAATAGATTTATTACTAACTTTCACGTAGGTAAAATGAGTAGTTTTTATCAATCTTGTTTTACTCGCCATTTCTTCGTTTCTAATCCGTTTTGAGTGATTCCAGTGGCCACGGTTTCGTATTGAACTTAACTTTATGAATCTAAATAGAAAAAGTATAAGTTTATAGTCAGAAATACAAGTTACAAGTCTTTTTTGAAAGAGGTAGTCATTTCCGTTGAAAGAACGACATCTTGATGACCATTTTGAAAAACATACTTTCACTTTGAGTTTAATCATGATTTTTGGATATAGTTTCATGTTCATAAGAAAAATCATTTTTCCAGAAGTATAGCTTTTAAATCAAATTTCTTCTTAGCTTTTAATTATCCCAACCAAAACAGCTCCCGGTTTTACTACGACGGCGTATATCCAGTTTTATGGTGTTTATTGTGTTTCTGGGTTTTAAATCATTAAGTTAGCGTATCATATAGATATAGAACATGTGTTTAGTTGATTTTGAAACTCTAGTTAGAAGTATTAACTTTATTTGCGAACAAGTTTAGAATTAACTAAACTATGTTCTAGTGATTACAAGTTTATAACGTTGAATAAGACAGCTTTTTATGTATGAATCGAATGATGTTATGAACATCATTACTACCTCAAGTTCCTTGGATAAACCTACTGGAAATGAGAAAAATGGATCTACTTCAAAGGATCCTTGGATGGCTTGAAAGTTCTTGAAGCAGAATCATGACACGAAAACAATTTCAAGTAAGATTTCCACTCGAAATAAGATTGTTATAGTTATAGAAATTGAATTAAAGTTTGAATATGATTATTACCTTGTATTAGAAAGATAAACTACTGTAATTAACAAAGGTTTCTTGATCTTGGATGATTACTTGCAATGGATTTAGAAAACTTGGAAGTAAACTTGCAATCTTGGAAGTATTCTTGATTTTATGAAACTAGAACTTTTGGAATTTATGAAGAACACTTAGAACTTGAAGATAGAACTTGAAAGAGATCAATTAGATGAAGAAAATTAAAGAATGAAAGTGTTTGTAGGTGTTTTTAGTCGTTGGTGTATGGATTAGATATAAAGGATATGTAATTTTGTTTTCATGTAAATAAATCATGAATGATTACTCATATTTTTGTAATTTTATGAGATATTTCATGCTAGTTGCCAAATGATGGTTCCCACATGTGTTAGGTGACTCACATGGGCTGCTAAGAGCTGATCATTGGAGTGTATATACCAATAGTACATACATCTAAAATCTGTGTATTGTACGAGTACGAATACGGGTGCATACGAGTAGATTTGTTGATGAAACTGAACGAGGATGTAATTGTAAGCATTTTTGTTAAGTAGAAGTATTTTGATAAGTGTCTTGAAGTCTTTCAAAAGTGTATGAATACATATTAAAACACTACATGTATATACATTTTAACTGAGTCGTTAAGTCATCGTTAGTCGTTACATGTAAATGTTGTTTTGAAACCTTTAGGTTAACGATCTTGTTAAATGTTGTTAACCCAATGTTTATAATATCAAATGAGATTTTAAATTATTATATTATCATGATATTATGATGTACGAATATCTCTTAATATGATCTATATACATTAAATGTCGTTACAACGATAATCGTTACATATATGTCTCGTTTCAAAATCATTAAGTTAGTAGTCTTATTTTTACATATGTAGTTCATTGTTAATACACTTAATGATACATTTAATTATCATTTAACATAATTAACCAAGTGTATCAATATATTAATATGATTCATATGTACCTAGTAAGACGTTATAACGATAATCGTTATATATATCGTTTTCGAGTTTCTTAATTTAATAGTCTCATTTTTATGTATATAACTCATTGTTAAAATACCTAATGAGATACATACTTATAATAAAATCATGTTAACTATATATATAACCATATATATGTCATCGTATAGTTTTTACAAGTTTTAACGTTCGTGAATCACCGGTCAACTTGGGTGGTCATTTGTCTATATGAAACCTATTCCAATTAATCAAGTCTTAATAAGTTTGATTGCTTAACATGTTGGAAACACTTAATCATGTAAATATCAATTTCATTTAATATATATAAACATGGAAAAGTTCGGGTCACTACAAATATATCACATAATATTTACATGTTAATAATATATAGTTTCCAACAAAAATGTTAAGCAATCATTTTTAAAGAAAACACGGTCGAAGTCCAGACTCACTAATGCATCCTAACAAACTCGATAAGACACACTAATGAAAATTTTTCTGGTTCTCTATGACCAACGCTCTGATACCAACTGAAATGTCCAGTTCATATTGATTATAAACGTTCCATATTAATTGATTTCGTTGCGAGGTTTTGACCTCTATATGAGATGTTTTTCAAAGACTGCATTCATTTTTAAAACAACCATAACCTTTATTTTATCAATAAAGGTTTTAAAAACATTACGTAGATTATCAAATAATGATAATCTAAAATATACTGTTTACACACGACCATTACATAATGGTTTACAATAGAAATATATTACATCGTCATATGTTTCTTGAATGTAGTTTTTACACAATATCATACAAACATGGACTCCAAATCTTGTCCTTATTTTAGTATGCAACAGCGGAAGCTCTTAGTATTCACCTGAGAATAAACATGCTTTAAACGTCAACAAAAATGTTGGTGAGTTATAGGTTTAACCTATATATATCAAATCGTAACAATAGACCACAAGATTTCATATTTCAATACACATCCCATACATAGAGATAAAAATCATTCATATGGTGAACACCTGGTAACCGAAATTAACAAGATGCATATATAAGAATATCCCCATCATTCCGGGACACCCTTCGGATATGATATAAATTTCGAAGTACTAAAGCATCCGGTACTTTGGATGGGGTTTGTTAGGCCCAATAGATCTATCTTTAGGATTCGCGTCAATTAGGGTGTATGTTCCCTAATTCTTAGATTACCAGACTTAATAAAAGGTGCATATTCGATTTCGATAATTCAACCATAGAATGTAGTTTCACGTACTTGTGTCTATTTTGTAAATCATTTATAAAACCTGCATGTATTTTCATCCCAAAAATATTAGATTTTAAAAGTGGGACTATAACTCACTTTCACAGATATTTCCTTTCTCAGAAATAAGACTTGGCCACGGATCGATTCACGAACCTATACAAATATGTACATATATATCAAAGTATGATCAAAATATAATTACAACCATTTTTATTATGTTTTAAAGATTTTAGTGTATTAAGTCAGCTGTCCTCGTTAATAACCTACAACTAGTTGTTCACAGTTAGATGTACAGAAATAAATCGATATATATTATCTTGAATCAATCCACGACCCAGTGTATACATGTCTCAGGCTAAATCACAACTCAAAGTATATATATTTTTGGAATCAACCTCAACCCTGTATAGCTAACTCCAATATTACTGCATATAGAGTGTCTATGGTTGTTCCAAATAATATATATACATGGGTCGATATGATATGTCAAAACATTTGCATACGTGTCTATGGTATCCCAAGATTACATAATATATTAGAATACATGTATAATATAATATATATTAGCTAGGATATGATTTGTATAGATTTGTTAAACATTTCCCGTAGCTAAAAAGATCAAAAATATCCAATCTTGTTTTACCCATAACTTCTTCATTTTAAATCCGTTTTGAGTGAATCAAATTGCTATGGTTTCATATTGAAATCTTATTTAAGAATCCAAACAGAAAAAGTATAGGTTTATAGTCCAAAATTTAAGTTACATGTCAATTACTAAAGAGGTAGTCATTTCCGTCGAAAGAACGACATCTTGATGACCATTTTGAAAAACATACTTTCATTTTGAGTTTAACCAAGATTTTTGGATATAGTTTCATGTTCATATGAAAAATAATTTTCCCAGAAGAACAACTTTTAAATCAAAGTTTATCATAGTTTTTAATTATCCAAACCAAAACAGCCCCCAGTTTCACTACGACGGCGTATATCAGATTTTATGGTGTTCATCGTGTTTCCAGGTTTTAAATCATTAAGTTAGCATATCATATAGATATAGAACATGTGTTTAGTTGATTTTAAAAGTCAAGTTAGAAGGATTAACTTTTGTTTGCGAACAAGTTTAGAATTAACTAAACTATGTTCTAGTGATTACAAGTTTAAACCATGGAATAAGATAGCTTTATATGTATGAATCGAATGATGTTATGAACATCGTTACTACCTCAAGTTTTCTGGATAAAACTACTGGAAATAAGAAAAATGGATCTAGCTTCAAATGATCCTTGGATGGCTTGAAAGTTCTTGAAGCAGAATCATGACACGAAAACAGTTCAAGTAAGATTTTCACTCGAAATAAGATTGTTATAGTTATAGAAATTGAATCAAAGTTTGAATATGAATATTACCTTGAATTAGAAAGATAACCTACTGTAAATAACAAAGGTTCCTTGATCTTATATAATTACTTAGAATGGATTAGAAAGCTTGGAAGTAGACTTGCAAACTTGGAAGTATTCTTGATTTTTATGAAACTATACTTATGGAATTTATGAAGAACACTTAGAACTTGAAGATGGAACTTGAGAGAGATCAATTAGATGAAGAAAATTGAAGAATTAAAGTGTTTGTAAGTGTTTTTGGTCGTTGGTATATGGATTAGATATAAAGGATATGAAATTTTGTTTTCATGTAAATAAGTCATGAATGATTACTCATATTTTTGTAATTTTATGAGATATTTCATGCTAGTTGCCAAATGATGGTTCCCACATGTGTTAGGTGACTCACATGGGATGCTAAGAGCTGATCATTGGAGTGTATATACCAATAGTACATACATCTAAAAGCTATGTATTGTACGAGTACGAATACGGGTGTATACGAGTAGAATTGTTGATGAAACTGAACGAGGATGTAATTGTAAGTATTTTTGTTAAGTAGAAGTATTTTGATAAGTGTCTTAAAGTCTTTCAAAAGTGTATGAATACATATTAAAACACTACATGTATATACATTTTAACTGAGTCGTTAAGTCATCGTTAGTCGTTACATGTAAATGTTGTTTTGAAACCTTTAGGTTAACGATCTTGTTAAATGTTGTTAACCCATTGTTTATTGTATCAAATGAGATGTTAAATTGTTACATTATCATGATATTATGATATATAATATATCTTAGTATGATATATATATACAGTTAAATGTCATTACAATGATAATCGTTACATATATGACTCGTTTCGAAAACATTAAGTTAGTAGTCTTATTTTTACATATGTAGTTCATTGTTAATACACTTAATGATATATTTACTTATCATTTAGCATAATTAACCAAGTGTATCAATATCTTAATATGATTCATATGTACCTAGTAAGACGTTGTTATAACGATAATCGTTATATATATCGTTTTCGAGTTTCTTAATTTAATAGACTCATTTTTATGTATATAACTCATTGTTAAAATACCTAATGAGATACTTACTTATAATAAAATCATGTTAACTATATATATAACCATATATATGTCATCGTATAGTTTTTACAAGTTTTAACGTTCGTGAATCACCGGTCAACTTGGGTGGTCAATTGTCTATATGAAACCTATTTCAATTAATCAAGTCTTAGCAAGTTTGATTGCTTAACATGTTGGAAACATTTAGTCATGTAAATATCAATCTCAATTAATATATATAAACATGGAAAAGTTCGGGTCACTACACCTAGGGCCTGGTTTCAGCGGTTTTCAGGGTACGCTCAGCGACTTGGTTTTCAGCATAGTCGATGTGATACATCTCTATTTATATATCGGCAGGGCACAAAGATAGCCTACTTATTGCTTTATGTTGATGATATTGTACTCACCGCTTCTTCTACAGTTTTACTTCAGCAAATAGTCGACTCCTTACATAAGGAGTTTGCAATGACTGACTTAGGACCGCTTAATTATTTTCTCTGGATCTCTGCTATACGTAACTCTACTGGGTTGTTTCTCTCTCAGAAAAAGTATGCACTTGAGATTCTCGAGCGTGCTCAGATGACTAATTGTCATCCATGTCGAACTCCTGTTGACCCAGGATCTAAACTTATGGCTGATGATACTCCAGTTTTAGATCTGACTCTTTATCGTAGTCTTGTAGGTGCTTTACAGTATTTAACATTTACGCAACCGAATTTATCTTATGGCATTCAACAGATTTGTTTATTTATGCACGATCCTCGGGAGCCGCATTTGACGGCCCTCAAACGGATCTTACGTTATGTTCAGACTACTCTTCATATGGGTTTACAGTTGTTTGCCTCTTCCACTAGTACTTTGGTCGCATACTCGGATGCCGATTTGGGCAGGCTGTCCCTCTACTCGACGGTCCACTTCTGGTTATTGTGTGTTTCTTATAACAACTTGTTATCTTGGTCTTCAAAGCATCAGCTCACTCCGTCATGATCAAGTGCTGAGGCTGAATATCGCGGGGTCGCTAATGCTGTTGCTGAAACTTGTTGGGTTCGGAATTTGCTTCGTGAGGTTCATTGTCTGCTTTTCTCTGCTACTTTGGTTTACTGCGATAATGTCAGCTCGGTTTATCTCTCCAATAACCCGGTCCAACACCAACGCACCAAAAATAACAAGATTGACATTCACTTTGTTCGAGATTTAGTTGCTCAGGGTCAGGTTCGTGTGCCTCATGTGCCTTCTCGCTATCAGTTTGCCGATATCTTCACTAAAGGCCTCCATACTACTCTATTTGACGAGTTTTGTTCCAGTTTGAGTGTCCGTCTTCCTCCCGCTCAAACTGCGGGGGGGATGTTAGACGATACTAGGAAGCCCACAGGGCTTCAGTCCATATTCTATTAGCTCTTTTGTAAGGCTTTAGTCCATTTATAGTTTAGGGTTATGTCTCTATATATTAAGCATTGTACAGACATTATTTCTCAATCAATATACAAATTATATTGTCCGCATGATATTATAACAAAAGATGACAATTGTATCAAGTTTTGGAGCGTAAAAACGGGTGCCCGCTTGAACTCGGTTGACACTGGGTCACAAGTAGTTGCACTTTTATGGAACAATAATGAGTGTGAGCTGCTGAGCTCACACGGGTCCCCACCGAACCAGTTGACCCTATGGAAGTACGCATCGTTGGTCAAGATGACCGAACTTACTGGTCATACTTCGAGAGTTCTCTTTATGGCACAGGTAGAGTCAAAAGTCAAACGGTGTATGTGTAGTCAAATTTGAAAAGAAAGTCAAACACGGGTTACTAATGATGATATTAACAGTAACGATGTGTTTGCAGAGCCTAAATGGATGTACAGTTGCATCTGCAGCAGCAGGAGATGAGACGTTGAGATTTTGGAATGTGTTTGGGCAACCTAAAGTTGCACCTAAAGCCTCTCCTCAGCCAAATCCTAACTTGAAACTATTTCGTTAATTAGTTGACAAGTACATTTACCCATAGACTGATATATAATTACACTAACATGTGCTAATATGTAAATATATATGCTAGATTTGTTTATATTTTTCAGGTTTTGTAACCGTTGTAACTCTGCAGATATTAGAGACCGGTAAAGGGAAGGAAGATTTACTAGTAGGCTTGAAGAGTAAAATGATTGTGATAATTTGATCCTCTTATTGACGAATTTAATGTAATCATTTTGATTACTAGTAGTTTTTTTAGTGTTTTGTATGATGTATGCTTTTATTTTAACTTTTTACTTGTTGCTCAATGAATGTCATAGTATATCTAGATATGATATATCTTGTATTAAACTAGTTGTATATCAGACTATACTATATGCTTTATTGGCATCAATACACTATTAAGTTTTGGTGTTTGGCTAAATTAGCTGAGTTCACGCGGGTATATCAGAGTATACTATATCTTGTGTTATATCCTATGTTTGACTAAATTAGGTTTTTGTGTAATGATGAATAATCAGTTTTTTTTAACGGCGATATCGACATAGAATGCTCTCATTTGTCATTCACACACGCGTTAGGATGAAACTCAAATCGCGACGAATCGAAGGTTGAGAATATCTCCCAGAGACCTTCTCAAATCGCATTGATGTTGACAGTACCATCAAATGTGGGAAACTCCTTGCTTGGAGTAAAAATCAAACCTGGGTTGGCAGTACTACAAGTTAGATCTCACCCCATACCAATCAAGCCGATGTTCGGTGGTGAATTAATCATTAATTAATACGTCAAACATTATTGAAGAGAAAGATATTTCCATCGGATCATTGACTTTACTACTGGAATTGATTAACCCTAATGGCTTCATCTTCAAACCCTAATCCTAAATCGATTCTTCCATCAACTAAGTTTTCTTTAATGATTCATGTTATTAATTTGTGATTAAATGTTTGATTGATCCTGTATTATTAGGGATTAATTAATTAACAAATTAATGCAAAATAATCAAAATTTTATTTTTATACATCTTCTAGTGCTTTTAATAGAATCTGATATCACAATTTCATTTTAGGTTGCAACTTGCAAATACAAGATACCCAAATATATATTGAAAATCAATAACCTGTTTGGACTTCAATCATAAGTCCGACACAAAAAAACCTATCATACATACAAGTATCATGTTCTGTCATATATATTATACACTACACTGATGCATACACATACAATATTACAATCACATTGCAATATCAAATACTTTGTTCGTTGGCTAACATCATGAACGAACACTTCGGAACTCAAAAATATCATAAATTTATTATTGAACTAGAGGATGGTTTTAGGTGGTTGGCGTGTCTTTTTAATAAGACGTTTAGAAGCTATAGAATGCCCACAGAATGGAGATGCAGCGAGATTATCCCCATCTTCAAAAATAAAGGGGATGCACAAATCTGCAGCAATTACAGAGGCATAAAATTACTTAGCTATACCATGAAGCTTTGGGAGAGAGTGATTGAGACTAGACTTCGACGCGAAACTACAGTTTCGAAAAACCAATTTGGTTTCATGCCAGGGCGCTTTCGATGGAGGCAATTCATATTATTAGAAGCGTCATGGAGAAATATAGGGAAAAGCAAAAGAACCTAGAGATGGTCTTCTTAGACTTAGAAAAGGCCTATGATTGTGTTCCGCGAAAGTTGATCTGGAAGACCCTTAATGTTAGAGGTATCCGAAGTAGATATATTAGAGCTATTATGGATATGTACGAAGGGGCTAAGTCCTGTGTTCGGAAGCCTGTAGGAAACACGGAGTATTTTCCGATAGAAGTAGGCCTGCACCAGGGATCTGCCCTTAGTCCTTTCCTTTTCGCTTTGTTTCTCGACGAGCTGTCTCGAGGAATACAAGAGAGCATCCCTTGGAGTATGATTTTTGCCGATGATATTGTGCTTGTAGCGGATTCCAAGGAAGAGCTCAATAGAAGACTAGAACAATGGAGGGGGGCTTTAGAACAATATGGTCTACGGATCAGTAGACAAAATACGGAATATCTTAGGTGTGATTTCGACAGGGTTGAGGATGAACAAACGCTGAAGTGAATATCAGCATTGGGGACCAAATCTTGCACCCACAAGATTCGTTTAGATATCTAGGCTCGGTCCTCCACAAATCGGGTAGGATAGACGAGGACATGACCCATCGTATTAAAGTAGGTTGGTTAAAGTGGAGGGCAGCAAAAGGGGTCTTGTGCGATAAGAAGATATCGCTCAAATTGAAAGGGAGATTCCTCAAGGTGGCAATTAGACCTGCCATGTTGTACGGATCGAAATGTTGGCCAATGACGAAGGCCCAAGAGAGAAGGATGGAGGTGGCAGAAGTGAGGATGCTTAGGTGGACGTGTGGTAGAACCATGTTAGATATGATCCCTAATGGTGTGTTTAGGGAAAACTTTGGTATCGGAAGCATCATAGACAAGTTAAGAGAATAACGGCTTCAATGGTTTGGGCATGTGATGAGGCGCCCACGAACTGCCCTGTTTAGGAGAGTCAACGCACTCACGGTCGACGACGTAAGGAGAAGGGGTAGACCTACTCGTAGGTGGGTGGATAGACTAAGGCTCGACATGAAGGAGCTTTTGCTGACCGAGGACATGACTTCTGATAGGGATGCGTGGAGGGCTATAATTAGAATTGTTGAGTAGGGTTGCTTTATACTATTATTATTATTATTATTATTATTATTATTATTATTATTATTATTATTATTATTATTATTATTATTATTATTACTTCTACTATTATAATACTCTTATTATTATTACTTTTTACTATTACTACTATTAGTATTTACTTTCCACTATTATTAGCATATTTTTATTATTAATTTATTAGTATTATTAGTATAAGTATTATCAATATTAATATTATTACTATCTTTATTAGCTATTAGTACTAATATTATTATTAGTATTACTATTACTATCACTTTTATTATTTCAATGTACTATTTTTAGTAATATTAACGAGCAAGTTTTTGTATGTATGCCTAGATGTTGGTTTGTTTGTATGTATGTGCGTATGTTTATGGATGTATGTATGTATGTATGTAGGTTTTGTTATGTATGTCATTATATTTATGTATGTAGGTTTTGCTTATTTATGTACGTATGCAAAGAGGATGTTTGCTTATGTATCTTCTTTCTTAGTGATCTATGTATGTATGTCTATGCTTGTATGTATCTTCATGCTGAGTGATTTATGTATTTCTCGTTTTTGAGTCTTACCCTGACCTCTTCTTGGTATGTGTTTTGTATGTGTGTGCAAGTATGTGGGATGTAGGTTTGGATGTGTGTGTGATGTATGTACGCATCTTTATGTTTTTTAGTTTGTTTTTGTATGTATGCATGTTTTGTTTGTTTGTAGGTGTGTATATATGTATGCATGTATGTATGTTTTTGTTCATAGGTTTATGGATGGCTTGGCATGTATCAACGCATACAGATGTAGGGATGTATGTTTTTGCATGTATGTATGCTTATGTAGGTATGTATGTATGGATAGATGTGCCATTACCCGGATTTTTCCATGTTTATATATTGAACAATATTAATATTTACATGATTAAATGTTTCCAACATATTAAGCAATCAAACTTTTTAAGACTTGATTAATTGAAACGAATTTTATGTAAACGTGTGACCACCCAACTTGTCCGATGATTCACGAACGTTATAGCTTGTAAATAACATGATAATATATATATGAACTTATATATATATTTAACATGATAAAATGATAATTAAGTATCTCATTAAGTATATTAACAATGAACTATATACATAAAATGAGACTACTAACTTAAGGATTTCGAAACGATATATATACGTAACGATTATCGTTGTAATAACGTCTTAATATTTATATATCGTATTAAGATATATTAACACACTATGTTATCCTGATAATATAATAATTTAACATCCCATTAGATATAATAACAATGGGATTAATTACATTTAATAAGGCCGTTAACTTAAAGGTTTCGAAACAACACTTACATGTAACGACTAACGATGATTTAACGACTCAGTTAAAATGTGTGTGTATATATATATATATATATATATATATATATATATATATATATATATATATATATATATATATATATAGTGTATTAAGATGTATTAATACACATTTGAAGGACTTCAATACATATATCAAAACATTCTTACTTAACAAAAATAATCACAATTGTATTCCCATTTGTTTTCATCAAGAATTCTACTCGTATTCGCTCGGTATTTGCACTCGTATTATACCCAGCTTCTAGATGTATTTACTATTAGAATAAACCAATGAAAATCTACTCCTTAGCAGCCTTAAATGATTAAAGAACATGTGGAACCAACCATTTGTCAAGTAGCATGAATTATTTAGCAAGAAAACAAAATTAGGAATCTTTTCTTTCTTTATAAATTAAAAACATTTTTATGCATACACACCATTTCTTCATTCCATTTTCTCATACTTACACTCCCAATTCTCTCTCAAAATACTCCTAACTTCATACTTGATCATCTCCAAGTATTTTCCCCATCATTTAGCTTCAATTACAAGCTTTAATCATCATAAAAACAACCTAGAATCAAGAAGTTGCAAGATTACTTCCAATCTTTTTAATCCAATCCAACAACTCATCAAAGATCAAGCACTTTCATCTAATCTCAGTAACTTTTCATTATTAATCAAGGTAATAATCATATCTAAGCTTTGGTTTAATTCCTATAAACATAACTACCTTAAATCAAGTAGTAATCTTACTTGCACTTGTTTTCGTGTCATGATTCTGCTTCAAGAACTTCCAAGCCATCAAAGATCCTTTGAAGCTCAAGTTATTTTCTCATCATTTCCAGTAGGTTTACCTACTATACTTGAGGTAGTAATGATGTTCATAACATCATTCGATTCATATATATATATATATATATATATATATATATATATATATATATATATATATATATATATATATATATATATATATATATATATAACTATCTTATTCGAAGATTTAAACTTGTAATCACTAGAACATAGTTTAGTTAATTCTAAACTTGTTCGCAAACAAAGTTAATCCTTCTAACAAAACTTTTAAAATCCACTAAACACATGTTCTATATCTATATGATATGCTAACTTAATGATTTAAAACCTATAAACACGAAGAACACCGTAAAATCGGACATACGCCGTCGTAGTAAAACCGGGGGCTGTTTTGGGTTGGATAATTAAAAACTATGATAA